>NW_011341042.1:220885-237092 GCF_000735185.1 Notothenia coriiceps
ACATTAATTCCAAGTCAAGTGCATTTTCTTTTCTCTGTAGGATAACTACAACAAAGTGCATTCAGAACAAAGCCAAGGTGCTTTAAAACTGCATAAACATCTAGGCCAGTAGGCCTACAACAAAATAGTGTAAATAAAGACTGTAACAGCCAGGCCTTCAACAACAACAAATGCACCTATAAGTTTGGTAACCTAACGTGTTGTTGTGATGACGTAATCAAAACGCGGCGACAAGCACGGCGCGCGACCATGCTCGCGGCTGGCTCACAGCCAACATGTCTGCCGCTTGGAGATATTTCAAAATATCAGAGAGAGAGGCGCGGATTGCGATTTGTAAAATGTGTTCAGCTGACATTTCTCGAGGAGGTGTAACTGCAAAGACTTTCACCACTTCGGGATTACTCCACCACTTGAAATCAAAACACCCGGACAAATATGCGGAGTATGATCAACGTAACCCTGTTCTCTGACATTCGGTGATATTTTTTCGGTGCTAAAACCCTTTCGGCCGAAAGGGCCTTTTTAACCATTTTCGGCCGATAATTTTCGGTGGCCGAATATTCGGTGCATCCCTAGTCTTTTATACTGATAACGAGTTCAAACAGGTGCCATTAATACAGTTAACAAGTGGAGGACAGAGAAGAAGTTACAGGTCTGTGAGAGCCAGAAATCTTGTTTGTTTGTAGGTGACCAAATACTTATTTTCCACCATAATTTGCAAATAAAGTCTTTTGTCTCTCATAGTTGAGGTATACCTAGGATGAAAATTACAGGCCTCTCTCATCTTTTTAAGTGGGAGAACTTGCACAATTGGTGGCTGACTAAATACTTTTTTGCCCCACTGTACATCATATTTTAGAAAAGATTTTCAGTGGCCGGATAGTATGATCTTATTTTTTCCAACTCATACTTCAAGAATGGCTTAAAAACAGACAAATAATTATTAAATATATTGCTGGTAGTAGTTACAAAAGCTCTTAGGGAGGACATTGTTAACGCTGGAGAGCCCAACTTTAAATGCATGGATGGACATTCAGATGAAGAGCAGAACATGAATTATTTGTGTCTGGGATAACTGGGTTGACTGTGTAATAGCTCCCTAAAGGCCAGATGTTATCTTTGCAAATGTATCAAATAGATCCTAGTTATTAATATGTTTTTTTTTCTTCTCAGAAATCTTAATAGATAATATGTACAAACAATATTGGAAACTCATTTAAAAATGATATATATTTAGAAAATAAATCTGCCAGTGGTCACTGTTATACTACGTTATCACTCGGGTCATTACACAGTCCAAACAAATTGCATTAAATTGCATTATAAAACAGGACATTGAAGCGCGCCTGCATTTGTTTTTGCTCTCACCTCATCTGGCACCCCAGAGCTGTGTGTAAGCTTGTTCCCATCAGTGATGGTGATGATCACAGATGGCTCGAGGAAGAAGGGGTTACGGCCCTGAGACGGAAACAGTGACATTTTAGGACATTTTAAGTGCACACAAACAGTGACCCCATTTTTTCTCCCTGGCCTCCAATCTTTAATGTTCTGCACTTAGTGTATTCAAACTTTTCTAATCTCCCAAAACATAATATGTAACTGGCCTCTCGTGCTGACAGTCATTTTAACATAATACCGTAATCAAACAGAGGTCCACTTAAATGGTCTGCAAAGGCTAAAATCCCAAAGTTCTCGCCAGATTGGAATCCTTTGTTTACTTCAACGGTGACAACGCTATGTACCAGGCATGCTGACTAGCACTCCAAAACATTGTACCTGATAGGCTAAGGGTTTGGACATCTCTAAGTGGTTGACTAATCACAACAGAGCCAGCCAGCTAACCAATCAGAGCAGACTGGGCTCTGGTTTCAGACAGAGGGTGAAAAGAGGTGCTGCAGCACAGGCAGTATGAGAAGAATAAAGAGCTTTTTGAACATTAAAGCATGGAGACATGTCACAGGAGAGGAACAACATACTAATCTGAACTTGAAAAAGAGCAGAATAAGAACCCTTTCAATATGAACTTTTGTTCACTGAAGAGTGCCCTTGAGTTACTAATTAAGAATAAAGGCATCCAGCGCTGTGCTGTAGAGGTCAGCCTTGACCAATTATACACACACACACACACAGAGATTTAGTAGATTCACACTGACAGATGCACCAAACTTGTGACACTACTCGAGCTTAGTAATCTTTCTCTGGCGTGAAGAAAGCGATGTGTGTGTGAGGAGCTGAGCACAGTGCTAGCTGAGGAAGAGAGGGGATGAAGCTGAAATAAATAGCTAATATTGTTTTTTTCTCAAGGTAAAGGAATGATGCCATCTGTAAGCTTTGCTATATTTTTATATAATATGTTCATCAAGGGAAAGTCCAATTATACCGTATGTTTTGGCTGTTTATAACTTAATTAAAGCTTGTTTATCTATATTGTTAATAATAGTTAATGATTGAATCTTATTATTCTTTATATGTACATATTTAATCTTATTTCTGCAACTAACCTCAAACATTTTGACTAGTGCACTATTTTATTGCACTGTTTTTATGACTTTTATAGGTATATATAATTTGTTGCATTATGGGAAGAACTTGAGACTAAATGTTCATTGCATAACCTTTGTTGTAGCTACTGTTACAAATAAAACCTTTGAAATAATGTTAATTGAGGATTCTTTTTCTGATGATTAACCAATTCCTTGATTAACTTAATGGTTTGAGCTTTATTTAAAACAACTGTTAACCCTTAGAAACACAACACTGGAACTATAGATAGTAATGAGAGTTATTTTTGTTTTCTCATATAGCAACTGCTGAGAAATGCATCAGGTTGCCATGGTAATACCTGTCCGTAGTTGTCGATGCCTGAGACGAGGCGGTTGAGGTTGAGCAGGTCGAAGGCTGTGCGGAGAGCGTGCCCTAACGTGGTGAGGCCGGACGCCTGCAGGTTCTTCAGCTCGCACATGAAGGTGGAGTGGTTCTCCTTCCAGCCCGCCTGAACACACATACACACACACACACCACACACACACACACACACACACACACACAACACACCACACAACACACACACACACACACACACACACACACACACACACACACACACACACACACACACACACACACACACACACACACAGACAGAGAGCTGAACATCAGGCAGAACTACAACTGAGGAGGCCTGCTGCATACAGTACACCGTTAACAGCCACCAAACCAAAATGGATCCACGCCCACAGACACCAGTACACTGTAATTACACAGAAAAACAGAATGAGTTTTGTTCGCTGAAAAACCACAACCTCATTCTTGTCGAGCATGTGACTGCCACCTTTGGTTAGGGGAGTTTAAATCTTAGCAAACAGTTCATTTTGTGCAACATGACATAACAGCAACCATTAAATGAGATCAGCTTATGGCAAATCCTGCAAAAGGAAGATACTGTTGTTGAATTGAAGACCCACATTTGCGCTGGATGGTGCTTTTATTTAAAAATGGGTCTAATTTCATACTTGACAAGCATCCAGAGATACATTTCCCACTGCTGCCTGTCCTCTGTGACGGAGAAATACTCCCACAGGAAGATGTGGCTGTGCAACTGCTCTTGGTAGTTTCACCAGCGAGGTCAAGTACCTTACTACAGCATCATGCCTAATCTAAGGATGACCTGCTAGATTACTACTTCCTCTATCAGGAGAGGGAGGGGGAGGCTCAACACACAGATAGAGATGAAGAGTAAAAGAGAAGTGGAGATGCCAAGAAGTGAAGAAATGACCGTGTGAATGATGGATTTGATTTGGTGGACCCTACACTGAATCACTGGCTTTAATGCGTCAAAGAAAGGGAAAGTTTGAATTGGATTTACAAGTTGAATAAAACCCATTATTATATGACATTTGTTGAACAATTTAAAGATTGAGTGGCTCAAAGAATTAATGAATTTGTCTGTTTTAAATTGAAGAGCATGACATTTTGAGAGAATGTTTACATTATGAACGCCTATTATTGAAATGAGGAATCATTTTTCCTGCTACATGTTGTCATACTGATATTCTGTACAAACTGTGAAGTCCACTGAGACAAATGTAACATTTGTGATATTGGGCTATATAAATAAACATTGATTGATTGACATGTGAAATATTCTGCTTTTTTGTCACTTATCTTTCCTGCAGTGTGTTATGGTTTGTGTGCATGTAAATGGTCTGCAGAGGCCATGGTACCTGTTTTTTCTCCAGAGGGAGTTTCTCTCCCACAATCCCCACTGTCTGAAACGCCTCCATTGGACTCCTTCTTTTACTTCCTTAACATAATGACATCACTATATAACCCTCACACTTCTATTGGCTAGCGCTCCAACACATTTGATGTGATAGGCTAAGGGAGGGGACACCTCTAAGCGGTTGACCAATCACAACAGAGCCAGCCAGCTAACCAATCAGAGCAGACTGGGCTCTGGTTTGTGCTGCAGCACAGGTAGTATGAGAAAAATAAAGAGCTTTTTGAACATTAAAGCCTGGAGACATGTCACAGGAGAGACACTTAATACAAATATGAACCTACAAATAAGCATCATAGGGCCCCTTTAAAAGTAGGTAAGATATTAGAGAAAACAAATATTGTGCATGTTGTTATAAAAGAGATAAACGTGTTGCTGTTTAAATCAAGTTTCTACGTTAAAGTTTTTGGGAGGAGTTGAGAATTAAAAAACATGGCGTATATATAATAATAAAAAATGTGACATAGGTTGTGTATCATTCCAAAGGCATGCATTTGAGGGAATTTCTAGAAAAGCTTAGTGTTGCATGATGTTAAATTACAATTTTTCAGTCATGCCGGCATCAGCTTGAGTACAACTCAAGGTGTAAACATAAACATGGGTAGTAGAATAATAACCCAGACATACACCCTTGTGTAGGCCAGTAAAAATGTAAGGCTTAGCTCTCACTCAATAATTCAGACTAGAGAATATTTCTATTTTCCTCTCACCCAGCCTCCTCTCTCTCCCTCTACATCAACAATGTATTGCCTCTGTAACTGTGCAATCAGAGTAGCCCCATTCAGTATAACCTTGTCCTTTCATCATAATCCTCAGTGTACAGAGCCAGAAGAAACAACAAAGGAGAAGGAGATGAAGACAAAGAGAGGAAGAGCAGGAGGGAGAGGAGTTGAGGACAGACTTTACAACAAGGGGATAGCACTTCTAGTTGTTATAGCTGCACAAGATTATTTTAGTGAAGCAATGATCTGGGGAAATGCTGCAAGGTCAATGGCAGAGTGAAGTAGGAACAACTCATAACCCCTGTCCTACACATAGGCCTACAGTAGGAGAAAGGCAGGTATATAATAATGTTTTAGTGATGGGGTTAATGAGCCCATATACGTTTTTTAGGAAGTCCATCAAGCGACACAAAACAGTTGTTTAGCTTCCTGCACTGCTTTGATTAACTATAAGCAAGACTGTACATTAGTTAATAACTCAAAACTCTGTGATGAAAGTGCAGTAAATATATTTCAATAACCGTTGATTGTTTATAATTATGTTTTAAAAAGGAAGGAACTGCTATCAAAAATAGCTCTGCTTATTTATATGAAGTATGGGTTGCATTTATATCACCATGCAAAATAAAAATTATTATTTTGGACACTGAAGCTCCAATGCTTAAGTCACTTCTCCATATTTAATTATTCAAACATTCTCTTTTTTCATGTATCCCAAAGCCTGAGCATATAATGAACAATGCAAAATGATATACTTTATTATCATGTAATAAAGGCTGTATTGTAGTGGCATATGTTCTTATGCACGAATGGTTTTAATTGAAATAATATTTAAAAGGGGTAGAGATATCAAATAAAGTAGGTATTACCAGTACCTTTGGACCTGCATGCAAACGTGTGTGCCATAAGCATAAAGCCTCATCTATCTTCTAAATCTCAAACCATCTACTGCTATTACATGAAGTAATGAATGACTTTCCAGGGTTAGGGTTATGTAATCTAGTCAGTCATCTAGTCACAAGCTAAAATACTCCTAACACAGATCAGGCACTAAAGCACATCAGGGGCTTAGGTGTTCATGTGGGTACTAAGGATTGTCTTTTATTGGGCATGAAAACCTCAGAGAGATGTGTGCCAGCTCATAAAACAAGTCTATTGATTTCTGGTGAGGATGGCTTTGCTGACCTGAAACCCCTTAAATTATTGTAGTGATTCACAGTTTGCAAGTCTGGTTGTTTTGTATGTGTGACTATGAGAAGTAAAGTATTTGTATGCTGGGACATCGTATCGGTATGACAAATAATGATAATGTTCTACTAGCGAACTCACATAAAAAAAAACTCATGATGAATGGGGCTTATCAACTTTCAGCCCAGACTGGCCAATGATAATGCGTGGATGATGCAAGAGGAGGAGTAGAGGGTGATTGGCGGGCTCGTTGACCAATCAAAAACATTGTACTTTAAAAAAAGAGCGACGTCATAGGTGATAATAAATCTCTCCGCCTCCATCTCAACGCCCGAGACTTTGCTCAACACAAAAGCAAAATGTCCGCTGGATGGTCGGAGGCAGTGCAGCTCCGGGTCTGCGGTTATTTGGAGCAAAAAATTGCCGTTTTTTCGCCACCGGGAAGCCGCCCAACACTGACTACAAACCAGAAGGACAATAAAGTCTCACTGACAGAAAAATACGTTCGACTGGTCAAATGTAAAAACTGTATCAGTTGCTAATTACCTTCACTCCGTATGGTGGATCATCAAATGTAACTAGCATGTACCTGTCGCCTCTACTAGCCGGGTCTCGGGCACGCAGCTGTCAAAAAAAGAAAACCAAAACAACATATATTAATTTCGACCGATCTTGCCCAAGGAACCCTATCCACCAAGGGTGCACACTGCTGGGAAAAAATCGGGTAAATCATTCTTTACCTTCATAAAGACCTCAACCGCGCCTTTAGCAACGTCCAGATACGTCGTACCCAAATAAGTGCGCTGATTCATAGAAGCGGACGTGTCTAACAGGAAGAGTAAAATAGGCATTTTTTAAATGTAAAGCCGCGGTTGTATGCTTTTCTAAAATTACTGTTATCCACATGTGCCCTATCGTGCGGCCAAACAGTTCACACATGTGTGTATATTTGTTATAATAAGCCCCCCCTCCTGAAGAGGGCCGTTGCCTCCGCTCCCTCTCTATCTGCCTTTCTAGAGCTCTGTCTCGGGTCGCGCTGTTCAACTTCTCCTCCTAACCGAAAGGAACACCCCGCTCTGTCCGCTGCCACGCCATTGGCTGAACCGGATTCCACTGACCACGCCCCCTACAATATATAAATATATAACGAGGTCGAGATGGCGGGTGTGTGTGTACAGTACATCCGCCTACCGTTTCAATTGTGTTTATGCTAAACGGGTGGGTATTTAAAATCATTGCCCATGCCTCTGAAGTGTATTTGAATAAAATGTGATTCTTAGCACAAATAGCCCATATATTCTGTCTTGAAACCAGTCAACTGATAACGTTGTAGCTGTATATCGTATTAATAGACCTACAATGTCTTGAAATGTCATGCCAATTCCCTTGCATCCCGCCCCCAACACGCATGCACGCACATACACATACATGGACGCACACACACACACACACACACACACACACACACACACACACACACACACACACACAACCTCTCTTTCTCTAACTCTCTCTTCTCTTGCTGCGTTCAAGGACCCTCAAAATATGCGTCTTTCCGACTCTTAACACACCATAACAAGAACACGTGCAGTTACATTGCCTATCTATGTTAACGCAACGTATACGTAAGATATAAATAAAATATATAAAGCAAGTGTCTTGTTCTGTACATGTTGTAAGGGAAACATCCAGAGAAAGTGCACATTCAGGTTAGAAGTTTCGTGAAGAAATGGAACATACACACACACACACACACACATATATATATATAAATATTCAAACATGCACGAATGACATTATAGCGGAATCATAACAGGGAAAATGGTATCTTCACAATCAAGCTCTAAAATCATAAAATGCACCGTGTGTTCTGCATGTGCTTTCATGATATTAATAAATCCGAAAGCACTTGAGGGCACCATGGCAGTTACATTAAGGGTATTCTTGATATGTCCTTTTAGCACTTGATGAAAGACCTTACCATTAAATTGCAAATGAACCCAAACTTGTGTTAATAATGAGCTCGAGCATTAAAGGAAAAGAGATTAGGGACAACATACTGATACATTTAAAGGTCAGTGGAAAGTCATGGTAGCCAACCTCAAGCACAATGCATGAAGGCCAATATTTCCTGGACAAGTTTATCTGCTTACAGTTTATATCGTATAGCTGCTGTGTAACTATTGCACTTGTTTCTCAATTTGCTGCCACTGATAAGAAGGCTGGACGGAGAGATACATGAGGTTTAACACACAGACGCGAATCACCATCAAAAACACTGTGTGCAAGGTGAAATAACCTCTCTATAATTATGTTCATGTTATAATCGTGCTGAAACATGTAGCAATGCGTTTCAAACTATAGTTAATAAAGTAGATATTTGAGCACAGTTTTGAGATACTTTATATGACTCATATTACTTGTTTTTAGCGGACTTATTACCTCAAAGTACTCTGCAAATGATACTGTATTTGCGTGTTTAGGGTCGTTTGTTCACAAGAAACGCTTTGGAGTTATTACAACCATCCTCCCTGTTTGGAGCATTTTACGTCTGCTTTTTTTGACGTCTTGCACGGACTCTTTTACGCCCTCCGCCTTCCCAGCATGCACTGCGAAGTCTGCAGTATATTAATGACAAAGAAAAAAGGGCTGAAGAGAAACAACAACAGGGTGGGATCTGAGGCTCAAACCCTGGCGATAGCACTGACATTACAAGAACCTCTGTGCTGACAACAAGGTAAAATCTTCCTCTCACTTCTGTCTTGAAACGACACGACTCAGTGTTTTATTTTAAGTAATGACTCTGCGTCTAGACAACGTTAAGTGGCTGTCAGCTAACATCTGGGTTTTTTCCTAGCAGGCTAACGCTAGCTAATGTTAACGCTACTGTACAGCGTTAGCTTATTACCTATGTGTTATAACAGTGTCAACGCTAGTTAGCTGTCAAACTGTAGAGTTTAAAATATAAGTCAAAATATAACTGTTGACAATATAACGAATATAAGGACCTCATTATGTGTTCACCTATTACACTGCAGTTTAAAGTTAGCTATACATTTTAAGCTCATAACAACGAATACAACTATGACAGGATAGCTTAGTCTTAGAAAAAAAAACAGGTATATTTAAATACAACTTGAATTAAGCCTCATTCCTGCATATTTTGTCTGAGACTGCCAAAGGCACACNCAGTTTAAAGTTAGCTATACATTTTAAGCTCATAACAACGAATACAACTATGACAGGATAGCTTAGTCTTAGAAAAAAAAACAGGTATATTTAAATACAACTTGAATTAAGCCTCATTCCTGCATATTTTGTGTTTTGTATTTCTGCATTGAGCCCATAACGTATTGCGACATCATGAGTAAGGTTCCTTGAGCTCTATCTACCCTTACCATGTAAACACAACACGTCACGTGACCTGCCACATGGGGTTTACCTAGAACTGTTTACCTTGTTAAACTACAGTTATTTGAATTTGAAAGTTATATAACATAATCCAAATAATCTAGCTAAAACATTTAGTAAACTCCAATAATTCAGTTTAAATAAATATATGTTGCCAATTACATTTACAGTTTCGAGGATGAGTCCCTATCATTATAACAAATTCAGTAGACATGCTAACAATAAGTAACTCAACTTTGCAGGATTGAATAATGACATTTGTGGGGTTTTATTATAACATACTTTGTGATCATCATTACATCTTATTAGATTTTTATTCTGAAATATCGATGTACGTATTGGCCTCAAAACACGTACAAGTTGGTCTGTAGTTGACTCCTTGGAAGTGCATTATATATTTTATTTTTCACCTGCAAAACATAAAGGTGCAAATAAGCTACAAACAACAGCTGGTGGATGCATTCATTGAATAACAGATGCAGTGTTTCCCCATCAAATGAAGCGGAAGTCAAACACATGTGTCTCTTCACAGTGCTACGTCATGTGCCTGAGGCGATGAGAGTGGAAAGCGCCACCTGAAAGGATATTACACAGCTTGAAAGTTTGTGGAGAGAGGGGTGGGGGGGCCCAGGCAGACCGTGGACGGGGAAGGGGAAGAGCTCAGCGGGGGCCAATGCAGCAGCAGCACCGACAGCCTGAGCTGGTGGAAGGAAGCCTTCCCGTGTTCGTGTTCCCCACTGAGCTCATCTTCTACGCAGATGACCAGACGTCTCACAAGCAGGTGCTCACCCTCTACAACCCCTATGAGTTCGCGCTCAAATTTAAAGGTGAGCGAAACACAATCCATGTGGGCTCTCCATGTATGCTGGACTATGTTTGATATACAGACAAGGTGGATCATTTGTGTATTTTCTTCTTTTTCTTTTTATCAGTGCTGTGCACAGCGCCAAACAAATACACTGTGGTGGATTCCACCGGAGCTGTCAGGCCACAGTGTTGTGTGGACATGTGAGTTCATTTTTTTGTGCATAAAAATGTCTATCTTTCATGAATATGCAAGTGAATTCAATTCTATTTAGTCACAAACTGATTCAAAATACAACCATAAGATATCATGAAGATATGTGAAATGGGACACCATTATAAGAAATCTAAAGCTTTAGACAGTAAGCAGATAGTATTCATGATGATATACATTACTACATCTATAACTGGAGGGACTTCATGTACCACCCGCTCCAGGACACCCTGTCCTCACTGTGCAGCTCCTTCAGCGACAGGCTGCTGCACCCCCGCTGTCTCACGGAGAGATACCGCAGGTCCTTCCTTCCTGCAGCGGTCAGACTATACAACCAGCACAACCCCTAGAAGTCCCCCCCCACACACACACACACACACACACACACACACACACACACACACACACACACACACACACACACACACACACACACACACACACACACACAACACAGACTATAACACCCCTTGCTGTTAAATACCAACCGACTACGTGCAATATATATATGTGCCGTTAATAACTGTGTAATATACACCTGGCTGCTAAATCCTAAGAACTGTCACAGGATGTGTATTTTGAAAATTATGTAACTTTTTTTATTTTTTATTACATCATAACTTAGTACTTTAATGAATGTAACATATGTAACATTAAGCTGTCATCTGGCTCTTTTTCTCCTGTAACTATGTCAATTTCCCCTCTGTGGGACTAATAAAGGTATTCTGATTCTGAAACAATTACAAGCTAAAAAAAACACTATTTTAAACAAATACCCGACTCCCAACCACTAAATGGTCCCAAATCATTACTTTAATCAGTGTAACATTGGTTTGAAATAGCTAAGATATAATAAACACGGACAAATTGCAAGAGGAAATATTGGTACAAATGAAATGCACCTCTCTAAAGCGAATCTCATCTATGAGCTGGTTTTTCCGTGTAGATTACTATCCGTGTTTTCATGTCTTCTGTCCACACAGAGTAATCCGACACAGAGATGTGCGTCCATGCCATTATGGCGTGTACGACAAGTTCCGGCTGCAGGTGTCGGAGCAGAGTCAGCGGAAAGCCCTGGGACGCAAAGAGGTGACTGCCACGCTGCGTCCCTCCGCCTCTCAGGAGCCGCCCAGCCCCCGGCCCCAAGATGACGAACGCAGGATCAAAGAACTGGCAGACAGCGAGTTCTTTGAACAGACTGTTTTACATACAGGTAGGACTGAGAGCTGTTACTGTGATTTCACCACTAGATGGAGCCAAATGCCTTCAACTCAAACTCAAATACATTATCACCATTCACTGGACATTAAACGTTACATGTTTCATCTACAATTTTAAAACCGCTATTGGCCTCGTTAACAAAATATGACAATAATGCCAAACAGTCTGTAATCATTTTCACATCGGATCTTTTAGTATGATTTTAGAAGTACTGGGTAGTACATGGACGGCCAATTCTGCAATCCCATTAGCATTTGAGTCTGTTACTTTCAAGTCAAATGATTTGTGCATGAATGCACAAAGGACAACACCTTTTTAATCTACAAACTTTTTGGTTAAATCCATCTCATGAATGAATTGTCTAAATATTCCCTTTAACCATTAAGTGATGCATCTCATTGCAGTGTTTACGTATGTGTACATGCACTTCGCTCTGTATTTGCCAATCGGCAGGTACCTCTCAACAATAGCATGACTGTGTGTGTTTGCTATCCTGGCTCCAAAATGGTGGATTAAAATCACAACTGATATCAGGGCTGCTGAAAGTATACACATCTTCTATGCAGGCTCCTTCACCCATCTGGTCTAACTGCACATTAGCCAGTAAAACCTACTCAAAAAGAAGGTTGAGGGTTAGCACTTAGAATGGTGTTACGAGTTTGTACCTCCATGGTTTATTGCCCTTTGGATCAATCAAGTGAATGTGTGTGTGCCCGACAGAGAGCCGTCCTGCTGCTGGAGGCCCCAGTCTGCTGACGGTGCTGCTGGGGCTGGTGTGTATGGTCGCCCTGATGCTCCCCACCCTGGGGGAGCAAGAATCTACTGTGCCTCTCTACCTCCACTTAAGTGTTAACAAGAAACTTGTAGCTGCTTACGTTCTCGGTAAGAATAATACACGCAATCAGACAGGAAATCACATTGAAAGAGTACGTGCTGGAGTAAAAAATATCCTGCTGCTCTTTTTTTAAATGATATTTTAGGTCTTCTTACGATGGTCATCCTACGCACATGATGCGCAGCGAGCTGAGAGGAGGGTCATGATCTAAAGACGAGAAGAACGTCCCCACACAGGAGGCACTGCTACGCTTCAATGAGTACGGCTGACCGCAGAGGGACGCAGTACTTATTCACCCCGGCCCCTGAAAAATCATTTTTTAATATACTCGTTTTAAAAAGCCGCTTATTTGTGTTGATACATAAATTGACGCTGAGCTGCGGAGACCCTCGGTGAAAGGAGGGCCCGTGAAGAAACATGAGGGCCATTCAAAGTGTTTGACCTCATATTCCGTGTTTGTATTGCCATTATGTAACAGAGTATGGTTAACTGTGTGAAGGACTCTACATGCAGACATGTATATAAAGCCATTAAAATTTTCTTATGGTATTTTTCTGTAACCATCATTATATGGATGTTTTAAAGCTTTTTTTTTTTTTTTTTTTTATATAAATGTTGACTAAATGCAGTTATTTGCATGTGTTGATACTTTATTCAGATGAGTTTATTTTATTTCCAGCAGATACTTTTACATGTAAACAAAAGGAACATCTTTTGAAGGCAGTGGCTTGTCTCAATACATCAGTGCTCCAAACATGAAATAAAGTCTCAGTACAGCTGTCTGGTATAACACTAGGTTATTCTCTAGACTTCATACGTTGGGTCAGAAGGGCGTGGAGCCCAACACTTGATAATGATGCCTCAGTTTTCTATTGATCATGGTTTCTGATCTCCCTTTGGTATTTTATCAGGTTTAAACATTTGATTTGCTTGCATACCATTTGGTTCCAGACTAGTAAATAAGGTTTAGGGATATCCTGCTGTGGCCATGGTTACGTTTTAGTGCTCCTGACAAGAAAAACAGCTTCACAAACTCATAAAGAAATAATTTATTTATTCCTGATGTTCACTACGATTGCAATCACAAAAGACAAGCATAGGCGAGTTGTCAGCTGGCTTGGCAGATTGTTACAGTTTTTCCATTGCAGTCATACAGTATCAAATTCTACAGAGTAGATTCATGCCCTTAACACGATGAGAAAATAGATCATCTCCACAGCAGGGCAAGCAGACTGCTTTTTCTTTTTCGTACAAAGAAAAAAAGAAAATTAAACCAAATGTATCTTTAAATTAAAAAAGGGGCACACTTCCATAATATGATTTACAATCACTTCCTTTTGTATATACACAGGGAATATGGACACTGGAATCGGGACATTTGAAAGAAGTACAGTATACTGTTTTCTTGGATATTTTTCTTATAAGAAAGTTTGACGTCTATCCCGCTCAAACATACTGACAGGATGGGGCATTCTGCTCAAAAAGTGATTTTAACAAATATAACCACAGCAGGAACAGCAGTCACCATGTGACGGTGTGATGTTTACTTTTGATGGGAATATGAAACCTCACAAAATTCATAGGTCAGAACATCTCTACACTCTGCTTATATACAGACATCCTGACAAAAACACAGGAACCCTTAGTGTTGCACACAAAGACGCAGCAAGTCTTGGGATTGGGTCATATAAAAAAAAAAAAACACCACAGTTTGCTGTATCATAAAAATATGATGAAAATCTGCTGAAAACACAACTCTTCCAGTAGAACAGTGAGGAAATCTCCATAGGTGTACCCCAGGAGTAGTTTAAGTTCCTTTACAAAGAGAACTCTTCGCTGCTGAAGACCTCTGCCCACATTCACCTCACAGCCAAACCTAAAACTACATCTCACAGGATATTATGTACATAATTACAAGCCAAAGCAGGGAAACAATAAGTTAAATATTTTTCTTACAAAATAACAGGAATGTACATACAAAAAAAAGAAGAAGCCTGCTGACAGAGGGTTTCCAGCACGAAAAGGGGAAATGTACACATCCAAATAGTCATTCTCTTTAAGTCCAGTGCTCGAGCATTAGTAATGAACACAATCACTATGAAGCCGAGCACCATCCATATCCTCTACTAGCAGCTGGTGCTCCAGTTTCTTCAGACGTTTTCTTAGTTTCACACTAAAAAAAAACTCATCCATGGCTTTTTGCTTCCTTAAATCAAACTCACCCTCCAAACTGTAGCCATGAGAACAGCTGCTCAGAAACAAACATGGAGAAAATCCACCAAATCTAAGCGATGATGAGATGGAGGGTCTGAAAAGGAGGCGTGTTCCCTGGAGAGATGCTTTTTGGCGCCAGTCTTTTAGAATATATATTTAAACTTTCTCTTCAAATCCCACGCTCACTTTGGCGAAAAATCCTGGAGGGAAGCGAACGGCGAGTTGCTGGACGAGGAGGGCGACACTCCCTCCATTTTGCCCGGGGAGTCTGTGGAGGAGCCCACACTGCTCAGGCTGCCGTCCAGCATGTCGGGACAGTGACTGGAGGAAGGAAAGAGTTTGTTAAGACTGCAGGCTGTCATATCAGAGGCTGCGGCAAACATTTGCTTTATTATAATCTATTTAAGAGTCCCACAAAGCTATACTTTTGACCAAGTCAAATCAGGATGATGATTTAATCCCAGGCTACAGTCATTCACTTTTTACAGGAGCTTTATTTTACCCCTGGTTTAAGATGGGTTATCTGTTCGTCAAGTCACAAATTCAGCAGAGAAAGATTATCTTGCAACGCCGAGAAGGGGAATCTGTGCAATCATTGCCCGGCTTTCCCAATTAATAAATATATCCAAGCAGCTTGATCATACATATGGATTTAGTCGTTTTATGAACTCCCTACAAAAAACAAACATGTTTGTTCTAACCAGCTGATTGCTCCCATTTAGTTAGTCAGTGCATTTGTGTTGATTTTTTACCCATGAAACAACTTTTTTGTGAGTGAAGCTGGCATGTTGCAGGAGTATACTTTCACTTTGGGCCAGGAGAGCTGATGGAAATCTTACTTTTTATTTGTACATTAAATCTGCGTTAATCTAATTTAAAACATTTAGTCAAAGTCCAAAAATCAAAAGTCCTTAATTATACTATTAAAAAGCCAATTTAGTAATATGTTTTGTCCAAGCAAGTCATTAATGCCTGTATGACTGCTATTTAAAGTAGATGCATAATACAACTTTTGCTCAGTTAAAATGTTAATAGAGTGTCGAAGTCCCTCCCCTTCCGGGGCTCCATGGGACCTTATTTCGAAAAAAGTATTTATTGAAGTCAATGGAGACAGAGAGAAAGATTATCTTTTGATCCCGTTTGAATTGTGCCAAGAATTACACATATGATGTTTAACATCATATGTGTAATTCTTGGCACAATTCAAACGGGATCAAAAGATAATCTTTCTCTCTGTCTCCATTGACTTCAATAAATACTTTTTTCGAAATAANGGATAGCAAACCCACACAGTCATGCTTTTGTTGAGAGGTATCTGC
>NW_011341042.1:240397-269944 GCF_000735185.1 Notothenia coriiceps
TATAGCAGGCGCAGACGCTCTCCTCTGCGAGCTCCATTCCGTTTAATCGTGCTTCTTTATTCTTTCATTGTCTTTATTTTTTTTTTTTTTATTGTTTCTTTTTTATTATTTATCTTTTGTTTTTTTTATATTTTTTTTTTTTATATTATGTATGATGCGGTCGGGATCGGGTGCATGATTTTTGGATTGTCTTTCTTTTTTTTTTTTTTTTTCTTTTTGTCGGGTTGAACTATTGGCCAATATGTCTTTCTTGTTTATATATTATATTCCGGCCAAATATAGACATTTTCAATTTGATGTCGATGATTCTATGGTCGATCACAACTCCTATGCTTTTTGTTGTTTTTTTTCATGCTTTATTCAGTATTACTTGTCTAATTTATTATCTTTTGTATTGTTTATCTCTTTCCTATGTTGTTTTTTAGATTGTTTTTTTTTTTTGTTGTGGAGTTTTTGTCCAACTGCAACGAGTGCGAAAGAAATGCCCTGCTATGTAGGAAAGTATGATTTTACCTGTGGTCACAACGTATTTAGCGTGTGTAGGAGCTTAAAACAATTTGCGACTTGCCTAATAGGTGAAACACGGTAAAACAGAAACAGCACTGTCAGCTAGTGACGTCTGATGTTGAGATCTGTGAAACAGGTGAAGAAAAGCTCAGCATTCACATTTTCCCCACAAACCGCTCAGGTTAATGACATAATCTGTTGAACTGTTGAAAACATGCCCGGAACAATGTGGAAATAGAAGCTCAGGATACTGGCCATAACAGAAACACTGGAAAACTTGAGTCGGACATGGACATCACACCAAAGTGTATCAAACATGTTTAGCGGAACGTTTGGTTATTGGGGGAAATGCTCGTGCAATGTTGATAGGGTGGTTACACAGCTGAAGTGCCGCACTCTGGGCAACAGAGCCACTCAGCTGTGCAACACCCTGCGGGAGCAGCACTTATTTTGTAATAAACAATTATTGGCTATTATTAAGTCATATAACAGAGTTGAAATGTTGAGCTTTTCAATCTTAATCTGAAAATACAAAAAACTGAAAGGTCAATCAATCAATCAATGTTTATTTATATAGCCCAATATCACAAATGTTACATTTGTCTCAGTGGACTTCACAGTTTGTACAGAATATCAGTATGACAATACGACACCCTCTGTCCTTAGACCCTCACATCGTACAAGGAAAAACTTCCAGAGAAAACCCACAGTTTAAAGGGAAAAATGGGAGAAACCTCAGGGAGAGCAACAGAGGAGGGATCCCTCTCCCAGGACAGACAGACGTGCAATAGATGCCGTGTGTAAATTGAAAAGATAATACATTTGCAACATAGGTCTGGTAAAGTCTTACCAGGAGCTGAGCTCGGACAGGTTGGAGACCTCTGAGGACAACATGGTGGTGGTGCCCTGGAAGAGCCTCTTAGGCTGACTCTCCGTCTCCATCTCACCTGCAGAGCAAAGGGAGGCTGACGTTTAGAAATCTAGAAACACAGACTGTGCTTGCTCTAAAAAAGAGAACTTAACTGCAATCATAATCAGACACAGGAAAAATAATAATAACGCTCAGTTAAATTACCCGAAAGTCAGTGCAGTCTAGTAGTTTCATTGTATAATAATTAACACGATGGATGTCATTTTTTGGCAGAGAAACAAAGATGTTTGCTACCTCACCTTTGCGTTTCATTGGTCCAAGTATGCTGGCTCTGATGCAGTTGATCGGACTTTGACTCCGTCGACTGAGAATCACAAAAAATACTTTTTCAACCAAGAATCTTTTTGAAATAGAGGCAGAATCAGTGGCAATACAAATGCATCTGTACTGTAACTGTAATTCAGATAAAATGGTTATAGTTTACTCAGACACATCTTAAAAGTTGTTAAGATAATAGGAACAGTCGTTTTTTCTACCAAGACTTGCAAAAGGAACCTCATTTTTGCCCCCGGGGAGAATTACAGGAGTCAGGTAATGCTGGAGCAGTCTTGCTGTTCGCTGAGATACGAATCAAAAACCTCTTTATCAAAAGACTCAAAGACTTGTCGCTCACCTGAAGCGTCGCGTTGGGCTCGGTACGGGGCTGGGCGTAAGGCCATTGCTGCTCACAAGGATTTGTAGTGAAGGAGAGAAACACTGCTGCTTGGACGAAGGCAACATAGACAAGATAAAAACAGATTAACGGCCTGATCATTGGTCCTACTGTGTGTGTACATTTAGTAAAGTTATGTGTAAAATTAAGGTCAAAATTAACTAAGTAAATCAAGATAACCTTTTGATTAAATCAAGCATGAATAACCATTTCCTCCAAAACAATTATGCAGCAAAAACATAATGTATTGGATACAAATAAGCATTTCTAGAACACAAATAACATATGTGGTTTACAATAAAGAAGAGGCCTTTTTAAGCTAACTGAACAGAAACAAAAAAATCTCTCCTGGAAGACGGTTTTTTCAGCTAAATAAATTGCGCCCTGCCACACAGATTTCTATTCAATAATCTGATTGCGAGCTGTTAGTAAAATCAGGTTACAGCAAACCGCTGAAATGCTCTAACTGCTGCCTTCATCTGGCTGTTCACTGTATAGGCAGGTGACGTGCATGTCAACATACAGGAGGTCAGACGTACCTTCTTTCCTATCCCTCTGGTCGGGGACGGAGCGGGGGACACGGGCACAAAGTCGACGCGCTTAGGAGACGAAGAAGCTGACTTCTCCAAATCGTTGTCACTCTAAGAAAACCGGGTTATAAAAACACATTGGTGGCCATGTCATCTTACATCACATCTTTACAGCACTATGTAGAGAAACTCTAAAATAAGTGTGGGAGTATTATACTACCGACTCAGTCTGACCTTGAAAGACTGGTGGCCCTGATAACTCCCTTGTTTTCACCGTTAATCTAGCATGTTTGTACGTGTCCACTCTACGGAGATAGAGAGGCCAGAACTGGCCCAGGGCCAAAACATGCAGTGGGAAGGCAAAACAGAGCCCACTTCCAAGGATTCAAAGCAAACAGAACATATCTCATAACACTTGAGAAGCTGTAATGAAGTCTTTCTTTACCAGACTGAGGCTTTCTTCCCAGGATTGGCTGATTTGCATGGCGGCTTGAACCTCCCTGTGTGTACAAAAACAGAAGATGAGTAATAAATTGAAACATGTTGTTTTAAACTACAACAGAACAATAATTCAAACAAATCTCTTTATCCTCAAATTAGTACAGCTTACCGCTCATGTGCAGTTTCTCTGTTCATCACATCTATGCCTTCCTCCTTCAAAAAAGGTACAAGGTGATAATGGTTAGAAAGTATTAACTAGCTGAGTATTTTTCTGAATTATACACGCAACAACTAGACATTGTGCCTTTGGTCCAACTCTGGATCAACCTTAATCTCATTTCAAAATCTCAACTTTTTTTTGTAATAAAAAATATATAAATTTAGCCAATGGATTTCATTAAATTGTTTATTTTCTCTGTTGGAGTCCTATACTACCAAATGATCATCTCTTTAAGATCGATGGCCCTGTGGACTCCAATATATTGACTCTAGCATGTTTTTTAGACACCATCAATCCCTATGGCTTGAGAGGGAGACAGTGGTCTGACATGCACTTTTTTCACCCCCAATATGAAAAAAACAGTTAGTGTTCTTACTTGTTTTATCTGGTGAAGTCTGGTGCTGGGGACTCGAATAGGCGATGAAGGGACCTGCGAAGAAGGATGCATGTGAAGAAGAGAACATTGACTACACAATAATTGAGACACAAATAACTTTGGTGAAACTGTGTTTAATATTTTAAATGTATTGTACCATGTTGGGCCTGTTGACCACTGTAGTGCTATTTCTCCGGCTGCGCAGGACCTCTCTCTGGAACACTTGGGAGTTATCACTGAAATGACAAATTCACAGAACAACCATGTGTCATGTGTGTACTTCCCATGAGGTCACTCAAATGTAGTTACTACAATGGGGATAAAGACATTCACTGAAATATTTTTAAAGTAAAGTACTGCAACTATGTAATGTTGTAGAAACCTTAAGACATTTATCATGGGTGCACTGTTGGATCGTCTCAAGTGCCCCTCGGTCTGAGCTAACGACGATGGGATTTCCAGATCCAGCTCCATCTTCTCTTGTGCCAGGACCCCTGAATTGTTCATTTTGCTAGCTACCGTTGCCCGCCACCAATTCATGAACTTAAAATGGCTAACAAGCTCAGTGGCGTTACATGGTTGCTTTCCAAACTTTTTTTTTTACCTTTACGTGTTTTTAGGAAACATAATCTTTAAGGCTAAATGAGCTGACGAGACAAGCTCAAGTAAATATGTAGTTACACCACTGTAATCGGCAAGGCCCTGTTGTCTGTATAACTCCGTTGTTAAACAAATTAACCCTGGCTAATTATCCTAACAACTCTATCTCAACAATCCTATAAATCACAACTATATAGTCAGTCAAAACTGGCCTGTGCTAACGTTGGCTGTAACGTTATGGCCAGGCACCAACTTTCCTGATGGATGGTTAGCATGCCATGGTTACATACCGCACAATGCCCAGTAACTGCTAGCTGCCGACCCGTTGCTCTGCTGGTGCAGGGCGGCCGTGGTTGACGACTGAAGCGCTGCTATGCTAACCTAGCACTGCATGTTAGCGCGTTAAATTAGCTACCATTAGCCAAACCGTACAGCAGCTTACTTGGGAGTGCAACAAATGCCTCCAACGTTTATGACGTTAATTCAACGAGTTTCTGTTAAATACTGAACGAGTTAAAGAGTTTAACGTCTCTTCTCAGTAATATGAGCCAGTGTTATGCTACTCTCCCCGCTAACTAGTTTCAGCAACAGCTTTAAGCCCAGCTACCTAGCATGCTAGGCTATCTAGCCACGTTCGCATTAACGCCGATACCCACAACGCCATGTCCACAGAGAGGCCTTTATCAACATCGCACTAACTAACTGTTTCTGTCCCTCAGCCTGATAGCTTCTCTGGCTCAGAGAAGCACATTAAACCATGGCGTCTGCACATGTAACTGGCTCTATAACTTTGTTTTTCGGTTCTGCAGGGCGCCTCCAGGGATGAAGCAGAAGATCCCAAATGATCACACAGGAGCTAGGTTAGCTGCTAGCAGCAAACTTCACGCCCCTTTTAACGTTAGCAGCCCTGTCCAATGAAACCGCTGCATTTGCCGGTATGCGCAGGCGGGATGTGGTGACCTGCATCATATGGAACTCTTACATGATAAACTCCAGCTGCATTATCAGAAATTACATTTTCATTTAATCTGAGTTCCATGATACATTTTGCTGCATCAAAAATGGCAGTTTGAGTTTCACGAGATGTCGTGAAACATTTGCTTGCAAGGACAGGAGGCCATGTGCTTTTAACAAAGTGATGGAGGTATGAATGGTCTTGCAGATTTAGTGTTTTGATAGGTCATTTTGGGTAATAACAGCAGCAAATCACACCACTTGTCATGTCTAAAACTAGCTTATTAAATAATTACTATAATGCCAATTTAGGAAGTACTCTTCAAGCTGCCCCCCTTCATCTATAATCGTTTATAATGTCTCAACTGACAATTAGTGTTATCAATAAACATGTGAGAACCATATACGTTACAATGAGCCTTTGTAAAATACCTTTAGCAGGTATTATTTAGTCCACGGTCAGCACTTTCTTCCTAAAATTCTGGCAGCATTGTTAGCTTCTAGACATAGGGAATACTAATGTATCACTTTTTTGTGAGAAACTCATTTATCTTACCTGTATTATCTTTCCATTAACCAGTATTATTTTCTAAACAGAGAATTTGGTGTTATATTGTAAACACACTTTGTAGTAAAATGTAATTCAATCACGGGGAGGGGTGAGAACATTTAATGGCTGGTATGCAACATTCAGTTGACACTTGTTTACAATGATGGTACCATTGCTTGTGAACATCTTATAAAGTAGAAATGTAAAACCAAAAAAACGGTCAGAAAAATACAGATTACGTGTTTCAAACATGATTGTTCTACGTATCAGTCGAACATTTACACATTTGTAAATTGTTAATTTTTTTGCAGCAATAGAAAGATCTCTATCTGAACAATGCAGCATGCACCCAAATTAATTGTATGTGATAAAAATATATCATTAACACTCATAAATCAAGAAGATATTACATCTTCAGCATATCCAAGTGTTTATTCGGGACAGCAGCCAGCATTTTTTGTTACTTTTCTGCAATTACCTAAATCTTATCACACACACACCACAGTAACTCAAATATGTAATTTGTCCCACTTTACATAAAATGTGAGCTCCTCCTTACAACTGCCAATAAAATGTTTTTGATAGTTGAAGGTAAAAGAAGAATTACATTAAAAGCTATATTAATTTTCATAGGAGGTTGTCAAATGTTGTATATCTTGATATGGCACAACACTTGGTATTTTGTACTTAAAGCTAGCAGCATTGCTCAAAATAAATTACAATTGATTTAACAAAATAATGAAATCAGTGTGGGGGCATAAGGGCATTATTCTAATTTCAAGTGATGCTTAGCTCCATGCCGTTTGACCCAGACATTGGTCTATCTAAGGAAAAAGATTATCTCTAAAGTTGCGTCAAATGTGCGTGTGTGTGTGTTGTGACTAAAACAGGCCATGCTTCTCTCAGGATTATCACTTTAGCGGTGTATCCTCAGGGACCCTGATCAGGCTGAATATATTTTATGACACAAATATGAAGAATCAAAATATAAAATGGACAGCAAAAGGATAAGATATAACCATACATTTAAAATTGTGACGAAGTGCTCTTCATGCCTTGTACTTCTCCTTCCCTGATTCACTAATGACGCAGATATGCTGAAACAGAAAAATGATTGATTAGTGTTGCAGCAATTTATTGATGCACATGTTTGTTATCCCGGTCTGACCTTGCATCAATAACACCCGGTACATAGCTGTAGTCCTAACGAATGGATTAAGATCGAGTACTTTCCCAAAACATAGAGGTAGCAGGCAGGGCCACTATCTCCTCTCGTCTTTGTGTTAGCCATTGAGCCGCTGGCTTGCAGTTTGGAGAGACATTTCATAAATTAAGTCTGTAGCCGAACAATAGCTTTGTTCATCCCAGCCTCAGATATCAGTCCCTAATTGAAAGGCTAAGATCCACTTAAGTAAATCTGAAGCTATGCCTCTGGGTAGTCTTATGGCGCTTTTCCACTGCAGCACGTAGCACGGTTTAAGCGGGCCGGGGTTTCCACTGAGGGTAATTCCGGCTCAGGGCTACTTTTTCACCTTTTTTCTGGCCCTCCAAAATCGAGGTTCTAACCGGGCCAACAACCGGGCTGAATATGCTAAACTAGTGACGTAAACACTCAACTGTGGTTGGTCAGACCAAACCCGGCCCGCTTACAAGTATTCTACATGCCAAATCTGACCAGTTCTTTCAAATCTGGCAGCCTTACTTACATTTCCTCGGCTACTATTGTTAAAGAAACCTACTGAAGACCTGTAATCATAAGCTATGACAAACATTTAAGTGATTCTCCTGTAACCCCCATGTATGTCTGGAAACTGAGCTGTTTATTTGTTTTGGTTTTGCTTTGTAATTATGCATTTGTCATGCATCTGCTCTGTCATTATTGAGTTCGTAGAAATTAAGAAAAATCAATAAACATATTGTTTTAAAAAAAATGACCTGACACAAACTGTTTGCCCAGACTCTTATAAGCAGATAACATGACATACTTTCTTTATCCATCTTGATTACTTACATTTAGATCTCTAAAGTACTCGTTGTAGTCTAGTGCGTATCCAACCACAAATTTGTCAGGCACCTCGAATCCTACAACTGAAAGAAACAGGCGAATAAAACAGTTACTTGGTGTTGCAATACACCAACAACTCCGAAATAGTAGTATCCTATATTATTATTAGTATCTTCATTGTGTAACATACTGTACATAATATTATCTATACATTTCACAAGTAGTCTAAAATAGGTGTAAACTCACAGTCCGGTCGGTAGCCAATACTTCTTGGTGTTCTCTTCACCAACAAACTGGGGGAGATACAAAGTTGATTATAGTTATAAAACTTCATAAATAACAGCCTTTTGGTAAAGAATCCCCGCAATCTTATAGTTTTAAAGAGATCAAATTACCTTGCTACTTTAACCATTTTTGGTTTGTACTGTTTGAGGAGTTCCAATAACGTCTTCATTGTCTTCCCTGTGTCGATAATGTCCTGGAAACACAGCACGAGAGAAGCTAATGTTAGCAGTCTTGGAATAGAAAGCGGTTTCATTTACTGTATAAGAAAATGTCCGTACGTACCTCCACAATCAAGACGTTCTGTGGAAAAAGAAAAAGAACGAAATGATTATATTAATATCATAATATTAATGAAAACGGTGGACTGGATGTATTTTATCTTAGCATGCAGATAAACACGAAAGGTTAATAATCACATTTATCCTTTTTTATAATCCAACTTGTTCAGAATTTGTAATTAGTGAATGCGTATCATTTAATGTATTCATTATGAAAATCATGGATACATTAACTAAGGTAAGTTATGTGATGCAAAACAAGATACAATTATTTTAAGTTAATTTAACTTTTATATTATTAATATCGAAATCCAGTGTCCACTCATTTTATATTTTGTCTTATTTGACAAAGACTTCCTTCCCCCCCGTTGAATAATAGTTATTTGAATGCTTTTTGAAGAACTTGTTTACAAGAGAAGTTTTTTTGTTTTTTGGATTATTCTTGAAGCAAAACAAAGTCTTACAGTGGTGTCTATTAAATCAACGTATCCATTAGTTGACAAAATCGTATGCGTGTAGGTCTTAAAAAAATCTTTAGCTCAAGTCAGCTCTAATATCTTTTCATTTTGCGTATTTGGGTTGAGTCTTATTTTCTTCCTACCCCACTTGTAAATCAGCCTGTGTAAAATTCAAGTATTTGTTCAAGCTGAATGTTACCACTACCAGGTTGTTGTTCTTCTATTCATGGCAGAAATACATAACATATAACATGTCAAGGACAGACCTAGAGTCAACAAAGATTATTTATTCAGTCATGCTGCCCTAGATACTTCTTACCTTGCCTGTCAGTGAAGACAGGTCATCTCCACCAATGACTTTGATTTCACCTGTCGACTGGTCATTCTGTGAGGATAAGAATAAAGATGACATGTTTCAGACTTCACATTTGAAGTTGTACAGCTGGAGAAGTTATATCAATGAACAAAAAGGTTAATTACAAAGAAAAGCTACATTTGTGGCGTTCTACGTCTGTTGTTTATGCATCAACATGTACAAATGCAGTGTTTCTAACCAAAACAAATTCTGTGTATTCCTAGGGTTTCTTTTCATTCACTGAGTGGAAACAAATGACACAAAAAAAAGGCTTGGCAGAGTAGGAAAATGTGGTTGTATCACTAAGAAAAAAATGCAGTTGGAAATAACTAACAAATATTGACGAACATTAAGCATGTGACTAATTGTCACTCAAGCTTTTGCTCCACTGATGAGACATTAGATGTGTGCGGACCATGAGGCAGCTTTTCCCCAATTGCAGCTTGTTTTTCCACCATTCAAGATTTGAACTGGCTCTAATGCCAGATTGTCTGGAAGTTAAATTAAAACTATACTTGGATATAAACCTTGTATTGAAACTTAGCACATGTGCCGATTGCATTTCCTCATAAAATGAATTACAAAACCAAATGTTGGCTCTTAAATCGTGCCTTGTTTACATGCATAGTTGGGAACACAAAGTATTTCCTACCTTTGCCAGCACATTGTTGCACCACTGACTTCAGTGAAAATGCAGGAAACCAATCTTAGTGAATCGCCCGCATGTCCATTCACATACATCCTTGTGTGCACACAGGAGATACTTATACATTGCGAAAAAGCATGTAAACTTTTTTTCTTCCAAAAAGAGTAAGTCAACAACTCTAGAGGATTCCCTTTGAGCATTGACATTTTAAAATCATGTAAAGCAAATCAACTATAGTAAAGGTATCTGCTTTTATAAAAAATGCAGTATGTCTTAGGCGATGTAAAAAGAAAGAAAGACAGAAACTGATTTATTACACAGTAGCTCTTGAGGCGAATGAAGTCCACTGTCATTGGGATGGAGCGGTCACTGTTCCTGTTCAGTGCCTTGATGTAGTCCAGCAGGTCTGCAAAGAATTTGTAACCACCTTTGAGCACACAGAGGGCCACAATGTGGTGCCCCCCCATCTCCTTCATAATCTCTCTGGCCAGTCTCTCTGTCCTGTGGTCACGTGGGACAGGGGAAGAGGGAAAGAGAGGGAGAGGAGAGTCAGCTCAGTTTTCTGCTACAGTCAGCAGTAGTTCCCATTTCCTTTTTGTTTGTGTCAGCAGGCAAAGCTTTAATTTCTAAAGCACTCCCAAGTAAAGCAAAGCCGGACAATGGAAATCACCACAACAACAAAAAAGGTTATATGCAGTACTAAATAGCAAATTTGCCAATAAAACCAGGAAGTACAAGATTAACTGATATATATTTTTGAGACATTTAAAAACACTTAGAAATATAGGTAGTGTCGGCACTTTGACCCACCAGTTACTGAACACCTTGGCATCCCACAGGGTCTTTGTTTGGGCACACTAGTCTTTTAGTTGACCCCAACAATGTATCACATTTTCTCTATCCTACAAGAAAGTGCTAGAAAAGTGACACCCCCACCTGTCCAAAATGAGTCCATGGGGGATGTAGACCCTGTCCAGGTCTTCTGCGTAATGCTTTGGTATGCAGAACAAGTCCAGGTCATACCCCTGCTCATCATCACTGATCTGAAATAAAACATAACACAAAGGGGTTTAAAAAAGAAAATCTCAGGGGTATTACCTAACATTCATCTGTTACAGGGTAGTATGAGGGGAATGGGATGAAAAGGTCAACGCAGAGCTACTTTCCCATCCACAGCCAACGTAGATTTGATTGCCTCCCTCTAGAGCCACATACTCTGAAAACAATACGTTATTTGTACAGTTTAGCAAGCAACAGTCAGTGGTTGTAAATACATACCACAGTAGATTCTCAAACTGCCTGCTACTTGAACCCAGACAGCATAACTGATATCATGTGACAGCTGGGAAGCTGGTGTAGAGCCTGAGGTTATGTGGGAGTGATGTGAGTAACTGTAACCGCACCCAGGAATCAGAGTGTTCTCCCAAGGCAACACATTCTTATTGCTAAACTAAACACTAGATTGCAAAGAGTTGTGATTGAACCAGAACAAAGCATTTCACCTTATGCCCACCAAAATAAAAAAAACATGTCCATCTGTTGGGCTTCACCCTTTCACTGCAAAATAATAATCACTGATACTGAGCAGATGTCCTCACTATAACATAGTCTGAAGGAGGAGTTTACACTGTTGGACGTTAACCCGCCATTATCTTTATGAATCAACAAACATGGCTGTTGTTAGCACTCACATCAGTCAAGCTAGCAGGTTATGAAAGACTCTGGTTACGTGCAAAAAGGGCAGGCGAAGGAAGGTATGCCCCAGGAAAATGATTGGACACGTGTAACATTCTGCAACAGCCAGTCAGAGAAACCAGATTTTTTTACAATTTATATTCAAAGCCTTTGTTTATTGATTTACTGTCAGGATCATAAAGAATATTTTTAACATACACATCCCAATGAAAGAGTAAGAGTTCATAAAGGTTGACCTTGCGGTTTGTGTGAACAAAGAGCATGTTAGGCAACACTTCACTCTGCAACTGTATCTGAAATATGACACAGGAGACAGGATCTTCTACTATCTTTTGTTGGGCAAACTTTGCAACTAGCTTGACCATAGTGTCAGCAAGTCTTCATAACAACAAAACACTGACTTCAAAATGTGGTCAGTGAAGTTATCTAGAAAAAGATTTACAAATAATTCATAGACTACAGAGGTCCTAACATGTGCTGTATCATACAACACATAATCGCCTTCATACATAGAAACACCATTAAATTAACCTTTCCAGTTTCTTTAGAGAAACAAAACAACCACTGTACGCATCCAAAAAGCTCCCTACTATTATATTGTTTTACCATTATATTGTCACTCAACGTTTTTCTAATGAATGTTTAACAACTTTTTACACATTTGCATACGTCTATAATAATCATTATGCATATCAATGTGCTACATTCTTGTTTAAAAGCATTTTATTAATTAATATAACTAATAATTTCTGTTATTCCTTATTTTCTTGCACTATTTTAGATTCTCATTTTTGTTTGACCTTGCATGATATATTTGTATTCTCTAATAGATGTATGACCAATTTTTGTGAAAAATGCAAAAAGTAATGCAATATATTAAATACATGGTTTATACCTGTAATTACTGTGGTTCCATTTCTTTTGATTACCTCATTTGGGCGTGCACATTTGCCACGCGCAAACCTACCTTTTTTTGGATTTGGAAAGGTTGGCATGTATGTAGATATTATATGATATGATTGTACAGACCCTAAATGCGTTACAACTGTAGACACTGAATGTATTTAAAGTAATGTGTTGACATCTTTCCAAAGACAATCAGCTTTATTGTATGTCCATTACACACATAACATAAACCTACTTTAAACAGTTTATTACCTATTCTTTAAGACACAGCCTATTGAAGAAGCGCGCTTAAATACGCCCCCTTACTTGCAGCTCGTGTTTTTATCATGGTTTTTATGCTTTCTCGCTGCTGTTATGTACAATCTTGTAATACACTAACTAATAAACCTGCAATGTGCTGTCATGCACAGAAACCCGCACATTAGGTTTGAATATGTCCATCCTTAAGCCTTAAGCGTCTCCTGCGTCATGTACGGAAAGCGTGCGGAGCGCATGTTTGTCTCCATGGCCGCAGGCCACGCTACACATAGGACGCACTGCAGCTGTGTGTCTGAGAAAACACGCTGCCATGGTGAGCATACAGCACACAAAGACAGGTTATTTACCACAAATATTCAACAGCAGGTGTAGCATATTTATCAAACGCAGTGTCGCTCGGGTACAGTGTGTTGTTCCAGTGGGCGCTCAGAGGTAATCTACGACCACCTTCTAATTTCATTCTGCTGCTGGGAGCACTTACCACAACACAGGGGCTGGATGTCGCCATGTCCGTGTCGGTCCCTGTCGTTCGGTTTGAACTAAGTCTTCCGTGGTCTTCAAATTCAGGAGAGATAAATGTATTGTGTTTTCGCGGAGTCCTCACCCTTATGACAGCACACACATGGAGGTTGGCTAGTGCTACAGGAGGCTGCTTTCTATTTCCGGTGTGCGGGCCCGTATCTCCGTAGCTCTACTGTAGCTCGGCTGCTCTGTGTGGAATGATGACGCAGGAGCACCACTGACAAATCAAATGCGCAGTAACGGAAAAGCCCCGCCCGGCTGTGAGGGCGCAAACTGCCAAGTTCTGGTTCTCAACTACAGTATAGATAGTAAGAATATAAATATATATATAAATATATATATATACAACTCATTGTCATTGTCTCTGAACATAAGTGGATAAGGCAGTTTGTACCTCATAAGCATGACATTTGACTGCTGAATAAAACTGTACTGTACAATTTACATTTTCAAGGGAAAATGCGCATCATGTCTCATGTTAATTATGCGAGACTGTAGCCACTAGGCCACGAGGGTCACTTATTTATTTCCTCACATTTTGGAGCACCTTGTTACTAAGAATATTCCATGGAGAAAATCTTTACATTTCCTCACAAATACTGTATAAAAAATGAAATTAAAGAGGTTTCGTTTCAAGTTTTACACTGTAATGCATTTTCTCAAGTAACTTAATAAAAAGAACTGCTTTTTGCACACGTACAGCCTGAAACTGTGCCCCTTTTTCTGGCATTCTCAGTATATACAAAACATGAAAAGATATTTCAAATCATTATTTTGATTATATTATTGACATTGTGTACAAATATATAATTATTTTATGAACGCGTTATATTTGGAATCATCGTGTATGACATATTTCGGGGATAAGGCACAATTAAATCATCAATCTTTTATTTTAGCCAAATTCTATACATGTGTAATTGATAGGGCAAGGCTTCTTTATTTTTTTTTAACAAACATTTTAAACTGTACATTCAGTATAAGTAAGTAAGTATTAGACCTTGTAGCAATCAAAAGCTAATGAAAGGGCACGTGTTGCCTTCAAAGTATGTATGTTAACTTCACAATGACTAATAGTGCTTTCAATACCTCCTTATTTTTAAAGACCTGGCTACAGCTCTGCCTATGGGTCATGTTAACTTTCTAAAATTCTATAATAATGTTATTCAGAGACATCTACCTTTTGCCATCAGAGGGCAATCACACTAGTATTACTGTTAGAGTAAGCTGTGTACCAATGCAAGGCAGAAATGAAACAGAGGAGCTACTCTCAGTTCTGAAACATTCAAACTTATTTCAGGTTTTAATATAAGATCTTATAACTTGGACCTAATGATGACTTGTTAGTTCATAAAATGTGTACATCTATATAAAACTAAATGCCCAAAATGATCCATACAACGTACAGGTGTGAATGTAAAGGCCTGACTTGTGAGATTCCTCACTTTTTAACACCGTGTAGCTATGAGTGCTGCTCTGCGTAAGAGGCCGCCTACAGAGACACTGTCCAATGAAAGACTCAATTGACTCATTAAATGTGTAAAATAAAATATTTTCTATTTCCCAACATTCATGGATACATTGGTAGAGATACAAGTAACAGTACATCAAACAAAGTCAAGCCACCTTCTCTAAAGGGCTCTACTTTGCCCTTTTGTGACTAAATAAAAAAAATGCCACCTTGAACAGTGGGAGAATCCAAGGGCATGCTGGCAAAACTTGGACTTGACCGTCTGAAAATCCAGATATTCAAAATGTCTCATGAATGATAACACGGTAGCAAAATATTACATATCAAGAGAAAGGCTAGCATGAAAAGAGTACTCTTTAAGACATGATTACAGAAACAAGCTAATCAAACCGCACCACTTGAAAGAGACGAGTAACAAACAGACTCCTCTTAAAAGTGAGTCCTGTAGAAGCGAAGGAAGAGCAAGAATGCATCGATTTCAGCAAGTGTGTGTGTGTCATGTAATCTGTGGATAAATGGGCAGTGAGTGACAATCAGAAGATCAGTCCATCGGTTCTCATTCACAGAAACAATGCAATGAAATTGAACTAAACATTGGGTCTTGTTGAAAATGGCTCTTCTTTCATGATCTAGCAGCAGTCTGCAGAGTGCCACCAGGCTGTGAAAAGCTCATCCAGTCAACTCTTTACAGGGTTTCACATGAAGGGGACATCTGCACATAGTGTTTGTTTACTGGAAGAAAACATGTGAAGGACTTGCGGGAGCTTGTAGACCACGACTTTGTGAGTAAGCTAAGATCTAGTATAAAAAGATATGTCTTCCTCGTCTTTGAGCTCTTCTGTCTTGTCCCCACATCACGTCCATCCGGCTAACCTGAAAGAATCGAAGCAATGAAATGAAAGGAAATCTGAAAACCCAATCTTTTGGCAATTCCAACAATGATAAAAAAATAAACACAGAAACCTTGTGTTTGATATTTACGGAAGACTATTCGTGCCAATCATAATGAGTAAAACCTTTTCTCTGTAGAGGTTTTGCATGATGAGAATTAAGTTAAAAATATGAAGGGTGACAGAGTTCTGAGATTAAATCAAATATACTAGCATTAGCGAATGTCCTTAACTTGTTTCTCAGGCAAATACAAAATAAAAGTATTCCCCCTCCACTTTACCTGGCCTTAATAGTCTTCCATAGACATTAAACGCAGACATTTTAAATGTTGTAAAAAAATGTATTGTGTGCAACAACCACTAAAAACGTACCTAGTTGCCATTGACTTGCGTTGACGGTGTTCCTCCGTTGTTGTTTTCTGCTCTCTGTCGACTGCGATTCTCTCGTTCTTCATCCTCTTCATCCCTCTCCTCATTGCCACTGTGGTTCTTACAGTATAGTCTTCAAACAAATGCACACACATACAAAGAAGGGCTTGTAAGTCACAAAACACAGTAATAGCCAACATTATCAGTTATTGCAAAAGAGGTGAAATGTGGTCCAGTTAAGGTGTGAAGACGTAGAGTTAAAGGTGCTCTATGGAGTTTCTACCAAGGGTGGCACAATACACATTCCTGCTGCTAGTTTCGGTCCATTGACAAACAGCCGTTGGTGAGTACACATGTAAAATGTAAATGTTTCATAGACAGGCAGGAGGAGGACTTGTAAGTTAGCTTAGAAAATGCACATTCTACAAATGTAAAATAAAATAAAAACAATTTTCGAGAATTTAAAATAAATCCAATATATTTGCATTTTCTGCGAGTAACATAAAATGTGTGTTTACAATAAAACTCTTCTACTTTTAATATCACCCTTTTTCACATTTGTGGTTGGATGAAATACAAATCATTCAAAAGAAGTCTCTGAATGGAATAAATAGCATTGGCTGTGTGATCCATCCTTAATTGGCTCGTGTTGGTTGTAAAGCTAATGCAATATATTTTTAACTGATTTAAAAGCTGTATTTGAGCTCACTTGTAGATGCCACGCGCCATATTTTCAATGTACTTGGCTTTGTCCTGCAGGCCGCAGTGATAGTGGTAGGTCTTCACACACGCTTTAATCTCACACCCAATGGTTGCACCCAACTGAGAGCAGAGTGTGCATTTCTGGAATAGGAACACAATTTTTGTCAGAATGCACGTAGTATTTAAACTATTTCAAAACAAATGAGAAGTAAGACGAATCGTCGCACCATTCTTTTCCCTCTCTTGATTTCCTGGATGACTGTTTTCACTTCAAAGTTTCCAAATTCGGCCCGTGACGAGGTGGTGAGCTGCACTGTCCCCGATGAAAAAAGCTGAAACGGTAATAAATTACTGAGTGTTAGCACTGTACTGTAAATGTAACGGCTTTAAATGTTCTGCAGACATCCCCACACAACAGGAGTCTCACCATGCACCGGTAGTGTGCCGCCACTTTTTTGGAGTTATCGGAGTGAAGCATGCCCCTCGTTTCATTCTCTTCCTCTCCGGCATGACAGAAGCCACAGCGCTGACCGCCGTCTCCCGGGCTGGATCGAAGAGGAGACCTGTCCCGCTGGAAAAACACGTGAAAGCGTTACAAATCAGACACCAAATCACGATCATTTCAAACATTTGACAAACAGGCGTGTTGCCTTACATGGGAGGAACTCTCCTCGTCTGCCACCTGTGAGGAGGTTGAGCGGCTGTCTTCTGATTGGCCACGAGGTCCTACCCTGGATCTGCCCTTCTCAAACCTCCCTCTGCCCCTGCTCTGTGGAGGCGACGCGTCTGATTCGTCGGCCACAGCTTCCTCTTCATCTGATTATGAACAAACAGTCATGATCAGGACAAACTTTTATGTAAAAAGAAGCATACATGCAAAGAACAGGAAAGTAAACCACATCAAGAAGTACAAATACAATGATGAAGGAATGAAGATTGGAGTTGCAATAAAATGGACCCTCACACTGTTCCCTGTTCTGTATTATAGCTGCCTACTTCTTTGGGCACTAGGATGGGTTTGAATGCAGAAACTAAATGTCACTGTGTGTGTTGCTGTGTATGTGTATGTAAGGATTAAAAAGGAATTCCTTCAGAAACAGGCATCAAACTATTAATCCAATCATCCAGGCAGTTTGGTGATGTGACATATGATGAGGCATATTTTACCTTCAATGCCTTCGTGAGAGGCATCCCGGTGTTTGCGACAGTAAACACTGTTATGGAAGAAAAAAAAACCTTTGAATTTAATAGTTGTTACAAAATGTGTTATTGTAGATGTATAGTATGTAAAGAAATATCCACAGCGGGGCTTCTTACAGGTAGATCCCCTGTGAGGGGTTCTCTTTGACCTGGGCTTTGTCCTTCAAAGCGCAGTAGTAGTGGTACGTCCTCCGGCACGTCTTCACGTCACAGCCGATAGTAGCGCCCGCCCGGTGACACGAAGAACACATCTGACGGGGAAAATAATATACTATTCGTTATCAATGGTCAACGATCCAATATCTTCAATGCAAAGGCTAAAACTCATCTTTCAGATGCACTTTTATTGGTTGGTGTCTCCATTTCCTTCTAGCCCAGTGATACAATTGTCAAAATATATTTGAGTTGTTATTGTGAGTTCATAAAAGTGTTACTGTTTATGTTAAGTGGGCATAAGATATTGTCTCATATTGATCGCAGGCAGCTGCATTTATTTCAATGGTGTTGTAGGAGCCTCGAATATCAATATAATATAATATTGTTTCAGATGAAAGTTGGGATTTATACTCATAATTAGTCAATTCTAAAATCAAATTAGAACATTTTAAAATGTATGCAAGACACATTCCCAATATTTACAATTTAACATCTAAAATTACTTCTCAATTCTTTCATTTAAAAAAAACCATATGCAGGCCTTATAAGATGAAACTGCAAAATAAATAGGGAAAATGCCCCATTTTGGATTCAACATTTGGTCAGATTTAGGAATAAGCCAACACGTGTTAAGCCAACAAAAACTTGTAATTCTAGTTCTTTCTTTCTGGATAAAAGCTGATTATCCCCTTTTAAACCTGATGTAATCAACATAAACACTAGAGAGATTTGCTGTAATGCTAGTAGTATCAACACCTCCTCTGTAGTAAACATACTGTTATACCATATACATACAACACATGTAAACGATAAACACACATTGGTTTATCATCATTCATTATTATTAGTTATGTAGAGCAGCTTCTGCATGTTCTTACGTATGTAAAGTGCTTGGATGTGTGGTACTGTTACTAAAAACAAGTAGCCTAATTGATATAAATCTAATGTGTTCTCTCTTCTTCTAAACAGATACAGAGGTTACTTACCAATTTATTTCCCCTCTTGATCTCCCTTTTCACATCATCGAGGGAAAATCCTCCAATGTTTTCGCTGTCTGAGTGAGATGTGACCAGGGCAGAGGAGAAAAGCTGCGTGGGACATTTGAAATAAGTATAAATGTGAACGTTGTACAATATCTGCATCTTCATTTTCATCATGCTACTACTGTTGGACTATTTTCAATATGAAGCGGAAGGGTTAACATAGATGTCATGTCATCATCGATTCTTTTAAACTTATCATAAAAACCTGCATTTGTCAGTTCTATATGCCATATTGTTAAATGGTGTTTTCTCAACTTGGAGGTCATGATCACCAATGGGAGAAGAAACAAATTGGAGCCCTTCGAGATAATGTATAGGATATGAACCATTTATTCCGGCTATATGCTTTTTCTCATTAGGAACTGTGGCGGAAAAACATAAATCCCACAGTTGTTGTGGCTAAAGTTGACAAGGTTCTCAGGTAAACATGACTTATTCTAGCTGAAGGGTGATAGGGTTGAGAGCAGGGATCTCTCCTCACCATGCACTTATGGTGGGCTGCCACCTTCTGGCCGTCAGACAGCAGCAGCTGACCACACTCCTTGTCCCGGTTGGTTCTGCAGAAGGCACATTTAAGGAGCCGTGCTGCCACTCCTTTCCTCTGTCCCGACATGACCGAAGGCTTTCTGGTTGGACCAAGACTCTAATAAATGAAAACAAAAACATCACAAAAAGGTGAAAGGTAAGAGGAGATAAGGATGGAAGGCTGGTATATCCTTACAAATAGATGTTGTTAAAGCAGTTATACAATTAACTTTCCAGCCTTGCCATGTCATCTGGATATATGTCAGGTTCAGATACATTATATACACATTCAGATAAAAGCTAATATGATTTAAATAGGATGACATATTAATTAAAAGTCAACAATTAGTCTTCTAACCAATCAGATGTTTGACAGAAGATGAATTGGCAACTTTTGAGATTATCCGTCAAAATCCTTTTTCATTCAAAAATGGCAGCGAATTCTGTTTTGTAAGTCTAAGATGACCTAATACTCTCATGTCATATTAAAAAGGGATATTTGTAATTAATAGTTCGTTTTTGGCTGACAGAACCAGGCATGTTAAGACATTACCTTGGGGTTTGGGTAACCAGGATTGCATTTTTTATTTTATTTCTGACATTTTATATTAAGATTAATCTAGAAGATAATCAACATATTTGTTAAATTGAAAATAAATTGTTAGTTGCATCACCTACATACAGTTTGTAGATGATGCACAGAGTCCTTAGCAATGAAGATAACGTCTGAATGGTTCAGGTTATGGCCGAATATCAGCATGAAAGCAATGCAAATAAAACACATTCAGGTTGAAGGGTTCATAACGAGGGATACACATATGTAAATCTGCATAAACGTAATGTTAACCAAACAGCCAGCCCAAAGGAAAATGCACTGTGAACAAGTTTGTCCTAAAACTAAATGCAAGTATTGTGAAATCATTTTGGATGGCAGCCTTTAGGAACTCTTTCCCAGAAACAGCTGGAAACGAAACTTTGACCATAGCCCCAAGAAACTCCAACAAAGAGCACCAAAGAAAAGCCCTGCTTCCTACAATAACTCAGGAAGTGTATAAGATATCCTAGCAAAACCTCTGATGGATCACAGCTTGACATTTTCCCAACCTAGTTCAATTAATTCAACTGTGCTAAGGAAAGTTTTTGATGACATGCAATGTACGATAACTAAAATCCACGGAACAAGTTGCTGTTAAAACTGCTGACAAATATCAACATGTTTTGAGATCCTTCGTATGTTTGAGGAGGATAACAACCATATTGTTTAGGCCTATGTTTTGTTGTTAAAGGAGGCAGCTGTGAACAATATCCTCTCAACATAGACTGACAGCCCTCCCATATCAATCAGACTGAACAGGAAATAGGATCAAGGAAATCTGATGTCCAGTTTTGTAGTTTTTTTTTGCAAATGATGAAACATGTTTTGCTATTCCGCAAAGTCTTCTCTTCTAGTTTATCACATCTCATCTGCCCCACATTACATCCATAACATAATATACTTTAAAAATGCAATCAGTGGAAAATATGCAATTTTAGACTGATGTTCCTTTTATGAGTAGTAAAGACAGCTGCATTTGCAGGACATTCACTATTGTATCATTTTCAGCTGCATTTCTATCAAACCTTTATATTATATATAAATAATAATTTCCTTGGAAATTATGCAAGCTTTGTTGCATTTTCATCACAGTATTCTTTAAAATAGAGATCAAACCTCTTTATATGTGCTGCCATTGCAGAGATCGCCTGTTTGATGTTGTTCAAAAATCGCCTCAGGCGCCACATATATGTTAAATATGATAAGAAAAATATGTGCTTAATCCTCTATTGTCCATACGCGAAAATGGGTGTTATTTAAAAATCACAAAAGCAGTGTGCAGCGACGCCTTGATAGAGCCATTACAGCCATGATAGCAGGGCCGGGATTTCACTGCGGCGGAGGCAGCGTTACACACACAACACTGCCGTGTAAATAACACCAAATACCCTTAATTCAACCTCTGTCTCACTAACATGCTTTCATTTCATTATCCTGCCCTTTATATCCATACTGTGTTCGATTTGTCACCAGAACAAGTGAAAAATAAAAAGCGGCTAACATTTCTCCTACAAAAGTTTTGAATTAAAGGGGGTGTGTGTCTCTTTCTCCAACAAACCAGCTATAACAGAAAACTAATTTCACTATGAACATCTCAACGCCCCAAAATCTCTCACAAGGCCTTTTTCTTGTAGGAAAATAAGGTCGGTGGTAGGAAAATATGACTCTTCCTACATTGTATTGTTGTTGAAATGCTAAAAACAGCGTTTATTTCCCTTTAAATTTGGGAAATGATCATGAGGGTTCGCAAACCGTTTCGAAGTAAAGAGCGCCATACGTGATGTGTCCCCGTGAAAGAGAGCAGCTTGTTCACCAGCAATACGGCCTGAAACCACAATAGGCCGTACAACACAGCGGGTATCTGAAACACGCTGACACACAGCTCACATCTTACCTGCTAATATAATTATTATGGCGCTGAGGAGGTGGAAAAGATGGGAAAGTGTTCCGAGAAGTGACTGTGTTTCTTCCCGTCCTTCAGAAGTGATCGTTGGCTTTTTCGCACTAGTAGCATCAAGCTAGCTGCTGTGCTCAAGGCAGCTGGACACTTCCGGGTCTGGCTTTCAAAAATAAAAGTCGCGTCCACGAATGTTTGTTAAAATGTTTCAAACGTGAAAATTATGCAGGAGGTCTGAGTATGTAGGATGCAAAAGTGCTTTACAAAAATACCTCCTGGAAATCCTGAAGCATCAATATCCCAAAGATGGGCCGCACTTTATTCAGATTTAAATATGTTTAAGTTAATTGTTTCTTTTTAAAATTGTATTCACACAGCATAATAAACATGTTATGAATATACAGACCATTTCTGGGAATTAAAGCACTGGCAAACAAATGTCATGCAATGTAGGCCTACATCAATATAGTTGTTTCCTTTTTAGGGTAGCCTATATGATTAGTGCAATGCCTATTGTTTGATTTTGTATGATTGGAAAATAGATAATCGAAGATAAGTTTTCACCCTTAACATGTTAAATCCAGACAAGGACTAGTCAAATGAACACATCATTCAAAAAAAACATTGCTATTATGCAATTGTGAAATGGATACTGTTTTATTATGGTAGCTAGAGAAGAGCAATAAGCAGAAGATCTACGCATCTGAAAGATGTGATTTAAACCATGAATGCAGTTCACTAAAACCAATAAACAACAGCGTATTTCACAAAATGTTGCCATCAATAGCATAAAAGTATTTTACAGATGTACAAATTGTGCTGCATGTTGGTGCTTTTTATCAAGATAGTCAACAATAAAACCAGAATGTCAGCAGCGCTATATGGCCAGATCAAAAGCTTGACTGCTCCAAGTGAAAAAAATGGTTGTCCTCCATAAAGTCTTGTAGTTGTATGATGACCAAAGAGTCTTCTCCAGACAGACTGTACAGTAAAGAAAGGACAACCATCACCTCTGTGTAATGGAACCTGAGCAGTAATTGCTAAATACCATCAACTACATGTTACACAGAGGTGGATCTGTAATGATTTTGGAATGAAATGGGAGCCACAAAGAGCAACACTGTTCAACAATGTGCATCACTTAAGGCTAGGAACTTGTTTATATTAAATGTTAAATTGAATTAGATTCAATTAAATGTAATCAAATGTCCCGTTTAATGCGTGTTAGAGAGGGGTGCATTGCATAAAGAAAAACATGTATGTTATTTAGCAAAGGAGGTGTATTAATTGCATATCCCACAATATGCTGGATTAATGTTGAGAACTTGATGAAGGAAAACTACTACTATTAAATATAACTTTAAATGTTCTCCTATGTTTTACACATATATTCTACGTTGTTTATAAAAGTTATGTTCCAAACACATAAAATGAAAATGGCTGTCTAATCTTAAAGCCTAACAATTCTCAACTACATTTCTGTGCCTTATCTTTTTTGATAATTCGGGTGCACTCGATTACAGTTACAGGGCATTCCGACAAATGAAGCTTCCAGTGTGTTCTTTAATCTGCCCACCCACACGAAATTGAAGAGCCATGATGCAAGCGCACCCAGAGCGGAGAGGGCGTTTCCATGTCCTCACCTCGGGCAAAGTGATTGGCCAATGCGGGTGGCAGTCATTTTGTAAAGCAAAACATACCCGCCCAGTGTCCCCGGGATGAGGAGAGGACGAGAGTTTGAGCAGAAGAGAACAGGGAAATGAAGTTGTCAGACAGGCCAGCCCAGCAACTCTCGCTCCATAACTAGGCAGCTAGCAAGTTAGGTGACAGGCGGTCACGAGTGGAGATTTATATGAAATACAACAGCTATGAAGGTCGTCCGTTTGAACAACTTGTAGCTACAATTGGTACGTATTAGAGAGCTACACCCAGAGACCTCAGATAACGTTCAAAGTAGCGTTACAGTGGACACAAGTGAGGAAAACTTGCTAGCCTGCTAGCTAACCTTTAGCCGCCGAGCCTCCTTCAGCTTCAACACCACAGTTCACTCGGTGAGTCTTGACAGCCTCAGCTGAATATTTCAGCAGTGTGTGATGTGTGTTTCAGGGTGCTCGCTGTCCACGTACTGACGCCAGTCCGCTAGTTTTCTTGCTACAGCTAACTAGGTCACAAGCTAGCTCAACTTTGCTGCTGAACACTGCTGTAACGTTGACATTGTTACCGTCTTATTCCACATTTTATCCTCGTTTCGGTCTAAAAAAGTTGGCATTTTTTTCTGGCATGGTCAATGCTAACTCGTGAAAACTAATACCGAAGGTTAAACATGTCGTAGAAGTGTAATTTTAGCGCTAATCTACCCGCATTATCTTTGAAAACTACTGTAAGGTTAGCAATGTTAGCTAGCTGTGTGTGTCATGTTCTTTAACACTGTAGTTTTACTTATGAGTGCCGAATTTCAGTCAGGCAGTATAACTAATAAACTGTATCGTTGCTTGCTTCAGGTAAGAGTTTTTCAGCCATTTCCTGATCCAAGGAGGTACAGGAAGTTGAATTGCTCTTATAGCATGTCAAAGTAATTTGAAGCACTTTTATTTCCTCAGAGATTTGGGCTTGTAACACCAGCTTTCAGTCATGCCTTTTCCGTTTGGGAAGTCTCAGAAGAGTCCAGCTGATATAGTGAGGAGTTTGAAGGAGAATGTGGCATACATGGAAAAGATGGATGCTGGGGACAGCAAAAAGTGTGAAAAGGTTGGTCTCACATTTGCGTCTATTATTCTTAACACCTTCTGCTAGTCTTAGTCATTAACTGTTTTTTCGTATTAAAGGTTGCAGAGGAGGTGTCAAAAAACCTGGCTTCACTGAAGGAGGTACTGAGTGGAACAGGTGACAAGGAGCCTCAAACTGAAGCGGTGGCTCAGCTTGCTCAAGAGCTGTACAACACCAACCTCCTCATCGCCCTCATTGCAAACCTGCAGAGGATTGATTTTGAGGTGGGGAAAATGTACCTCTTTCTGCGGTGATTTTATGTGTGTTAAAAGTATTGATCCCTCTGTTCAAACACCAAATGGTCAGCAGCGCTCCCACTGCCTGATTTGAACATCGATGCCCAAAGCAAAAAACCATGCTGCATATCATCAGTTAACCGTTCATCTCTCTTAAGTGCTTTCTTTTTTGTTTTTACAGGGGAAGAAGGATGTGGTTCATTTGTTCAGCAATATTGTGAGACGTCAGATTGGAACCCGTACACCCACGGTAGAATACATCTCTACCCAACAACAGATCCTCTTCATGCTTCTGAAAGGGTAAGTTCATCTTTTCAGGCTGCAGGAAGTCACTTTTTGAAACATTTTAATGTGTGTGGCACTGTTACAAAAGCAACATGAACTACTCTTAAACTGTAACCAAATCATTTTTAGGTACTTTAAAAAAAAAAAGCTTTTTTCGTAAGATCACATTTCTTCAACATGCACTGTGATTTCTTTTTTTCTTTTTTTAAACATAACCCAGTATGTGTTTCGACAACTCCCAGAGGAACGAGCGCTAACTTGTTGCCTTCACCTGTGGGTAACGCATGTTGATGAAGAGAGTGATAGTAGTGCTGGTTTTACAGCTCTAAAGAAACTGAGTCATCCTGTCTGGAGAGCAGCATGTGTTACGGCTGCATTGCATTATGGTCCATTGAGTCTGCTGTTTTCGGACACAGATTAGAGTAGGTTTACACATACAAGGAATTTGCTTTGATGTATTACAGCGCATAAATAAACACAATAAAAGGATTGAAGTTGTAAAAAAAAGAGCTAAAATATGCGCAGTTTGTAAGAATTGAATCAAGAGCTGTGCAGGATTTTGAACTTGGTTTTAAATGTCACGTCTCGAAAGAGGAACAAACAGTTTGAGTGATCGGAGATGGACATCTAAACCTGATGTTTAACCTGATGATTCTTCTGCTAGACACTCTTTTTAAAAAATATATTTTGCATGTGAACCGTCTACATTCAAAGACTTTCAAAAGACATCACCATAGGAAATAACACCAACGTTTTTTACTGACAAATGTAATGCCTCATTAAAGGTGGGGGTATGTAATTTATTTCAGAAACACTTTTTGTTATATTCCATGGAATGCTCTTAACATCCCGATAGCAATGAATATCTTAAATGCTTTGACAATAAATACATAAAAAATGTCATCTGTGGAAGCCGTAGTACTGTAAAAACCACGACCAATCATTTTAGCTGGCCCGGCTAAAATAACTGGATGGCCTACCTGCCTGTCAGCCTTCCATCTGTGCACAAACTTATCTCGTGCCCTCATTGGTCATGTGCACGTTCGTGTGTGTTGGAGGAGAGGCTCTGGAAGGAAGTGGCAGGTTTTTCCCGTTTTTTTCCCCCTGTACTTTCAAATTCTAGCGCACTCGAGCTGGTTTCTCCATTCTTACCTACGCCACCTTTAACAGTGTTTAAAGTGTTAAGAGTGACATTTCCAGTGTTTGTTTTACACTGTATTGAATGCTGATGATGTAAATGACTTGCCTTTGGCCTGACACGCATTAACTGTGCAGATATGAGAGTGCAGAAGTGGCTCTGAACTGTGGGATGATGCTGAGAGAGTGCCTGCGTCACGAGCCTCTGGCACGGACGGTGCTCTTCTCTGAAGACTTCTACTGCTTCTTCCGATACGTAGAGCTCTCGACCTTTGACATTGCCTCAGATGCTTTTGCCTCATTTAAGGTGCGCTGCTGTATTTTCTTTCAGTTTGACATATTCCTCATACCAACAGTTCTTATCTTATATCTCACTCTTATCTATTCCCTCTCAGGATCTCCTCACAAGGCACAAGATTATGTGTGCGGATTTCCTGGAGAACAATTATGACAGGGTGAGATTTCTGCAGTGGATTTTGACCTTTTTAAAGGAGAGAATGCCTTTGACGCACCTAATATACCTTTATTTATCTTCAGGTGTTTACAGAATACGAGAAACTGCTGCACTCTGAGAACTACGTCACCAAACGACAGTCTTTGAAGGTAGAACATCCACTGCAGTCAAATGAAAAGCACTGTTTTACTGATATGCTCTCAGTTGATTGTGCATTGACTTTAACAAGTGCTGTGTCTAAATATGCATATGGAACGTGGGAACCTTCAACACTCAATGACTGCCATCTTGGCTACATAACAAAAGTTGCGCAACCAGCCACTGTTGTGGTTGCATTGGTATAGACAGCACTCTACAAATAAAAGTTATACCTGTTTCTTTTTCAGTATTTAATTAACGTACTACCATGCTGGTTTTGAAAAGAAACCCCAGTTGATTTGATTGGGTTGATTGCGTAATCTGTAATGTTTTGCTACCTTGAACAACAATGTTGAGCTAACAGCAGCGATCATCACTTGCGTTGAGGGCACAGCAGCCATATGCGATTTGATTTGAAATACTACATGGTCGAAATTCACACACTGCACAGATGTTCACAGTGTATGACATGCAGTATGCTAAAGGAAGTATCCGCAAAGGTCTTACAATAAATTCCATACTGTTGTTCAGCTCCTTGGGGAACTTCTTCTGGATAGGCACAACTTCACTGTGATGACAAAGTACATCAGTCGGGCGGAGAACCTGAAGCTGATGATGAACCTGCTCAGAGACAACAGCCGAAACATCCAGTTTGAGGCGTTCCACGTGTTCAAGGTAAGCATTGTAGTTTTGGAACTAAAGCTACTTTAGAGCGTAGAGCAATACTTATAACATTTAGGATTACTACTGTATTACACGGTACATTTCTAGCAATAATCTGGTTTTCATCATTAACATCTTTATTAAAGGGACCCTATTATACTCATGTTCAGGTTCATATTATGCTACGTTCAGACCGGACGCGATGCGACGTTTGGGGGGCGGCGCGATTACATGTAAAGTCAATTTAGATACGCAAATTCGCTCCGACGGCGCGCATGAAGCGGTGGACGCGGCGCGATTGAGGCGATTGAACTGTGCCGCGTCAAACGCGAGAATTCAATTTTTTCAACTCGAGCGTCAAATTCACGTGACGCTTTCTCGCGGAAGCCAATCAGAGGTGAAGATCTCAGCCTGCCGTCACTCACGTTCAACCAGAAAACATCAGCCATTAGCTGTTAGCACACAGAGATCACAGCTCCTCATATCTGTTCAGAAACTAGACATAAGTTAAACAAGTACAAACCACATACTGTCTGTGTCATGGCGAAGACAGTCGCNTCTTCATTCATCCCATATTATGACGCTTTTCCATTGCAGGACCTGGCACGGCTTAGTACGGTATGGTTAGGCCTTGATAGGCCAGGCTCAATTTATGCTGCGTTTCCATTACAGTTTAGTAACAGGGGTAGTAACTATAGTAACGCAGTGTAGGCGGAGCGATCGGCTATTCGACGGGTGGAGCGACGTTGTGTAAAACTGCCGTGACGTCATCTTCAATGCGAACCACAAAACCAAAACAGCAGCTGTTAGCTGTTAGCACTCAGAGCTCACAGCTCCTCATATCTGTTCAGAAACTAGACATAAGTTAAACAAGTACAAACCACAGACTGTCTGAGTCATGGCGAATACAGTCGCTGGTTTATTTATGTCTGTAGGCCGTTGTTGTGAGTGTGGACGGAGCATATACAACGTTAGCTTAGCCTGATCGATTCGATCTCCATTCAGAAAACACGCATTTTTAAAAGGTTTNTGAGCATATACAACGTTAGCTTAGCCTGGTCGACCCAATCTCCATTCAGAAAACAAGCATTTTAAAAGGTTTTTCGCCTGCCGTCTTGTCTGCAGACTTGTCAAAGCATTAATTCATGTAGTTTTTACTAACCGGTATCAGTATGTTGTTACTTCGGCATCATTTAGAAACGTGTATTACAATTTAATCACGTTCATTTTGTTGTAGTTGTAGCTCCCGAGACAGCGCGTCTTGTTTGAATGATGCGAGTAAACACAGCTGGCAGCCGCGGTGAAACTCGAGCGACTAGAGCGATGCGATAGGAGCGTTTAGAGCGAAGCGAATATTCGCATCGCGTCCGGTGTGAACGTAACATTATGCTGCGTTCAAAACGGACGCGATGCGATGTTTGGGGGCGGCGCGATTACATGTAAAGTCAATGCAGAGACGCGGACAGACGCAAATTCGCTCCGACGGCGAGCATGAAGCGGTGGACACGGCACGAATCACGCGCGATTGAACTGTGCCACGTCAAACGCGAGAGTTCAATTTTTTCAACTCGAGCGTCAAATTCACGTGATGCGTTCTCGCGGAAGTCAATCAGCGGTGAGGATCTCAGCCTGCCGTCACGGACGTTCAACCAGAAAACATCAGCCATTGGGTTCAGACCGGACGCGATGCGAATATTCGCGTCGCTCTAATCGCTCGAGTTTCACCGCAGCTGCCGGCTGTGTTTACTCGCATCATTCAAACAAGACGCGCTGGCTAGGGGGCTACAACTACAACAAGATGAACATATTTGACCGTGATTTAATTGTAATACACGTTTCAAAATGATGCCG
>NW_011341042.1:269989-280149 GCF_000735185.1 Notothenia coriiceps
TCTCTGAAAGGTGGGACTAATGATATGATGCCACTAAATCACATCAAAACTGTCTGGGAAAGATTTGTAGTGTGTGATCTATCGAAGGTAGGGTGATTGGACCTGGATGAAGTAGAGCGACTCCCCCAGCTCTATCTCCAGAACCTTACCTTAGGTGCATGGCTTCCACCTCCAACCTCCTTGTGTCTTAGCTCTACCCTCCTGATACGCGCAGAGTCCAGCTGTAGCTCCTCTACAGACATCCCAGCTTGGGGAAGGCAAGCTCTGGAGTGGGGCGGACAAACCTGCGAGATCAACCATTTCAATGTTTTTCCTCAAATACACTTCTCATGACTAGTTACTGCACACAAGAGGTCTTTTAACTCTTGTTTTAAGTAGGCACAAACACGTCATAAACTGTGCAAATTAACACTAATCATGCTACCTGCTGCAGTCATCAGTCTCTCAAATGAAGGGTCCGTAGTAAACATTCCATTGCACTCCATTCGTGGACATTTCCAAAAGAAAACTGTCAACCAGATTACACAGAATGTACAAGAACAAAAAATAAAGAATGCTTACGCCGAACCACGACGAAATGAACGGACAAGACCCGGACGGACGAGCACCCCAATTTATGTACGCCAGAACCCCAACAAAACATCTAAGGGAGGAACCTAAGGCGCAGTATAAAAATGTCAAACTCTCCAACTCTTTTCCCTCAAACAAACCGAAGAATAGACAATGAGACAGTGAATGCCGTTTGTACCAGTACATTATAATTACCAAAGTTCTCCACAAATCATCTTAACAAAACAAGTGGCCAAACCAAAAAACACACAAATCTCTGAACACAAAATCTTGCCTAACAGAGATAAGAAAATAAACATACAAGACTCTTACCTACACTCAAATAAACAGGAGAAACGGATAAACCAAAGAAAAGTTAGTTGCACATCTCTGGAGATAGAATACAGCGTGCCTGCAAAGACCATCGTACGCCCCGCCGCGCTTCTACTTTCTTAAGTCTCCCCGCAAGGAAGACTGACAAGGTATACGATCAAAGTGCGAACACAGCACAACAGGACAGATACAACAGTGTTGAGTAGGAGAAGTCCGAGTCAGAGAGAGCGGCCGAGGAACTGCACGGCTGCAGTTAAATATCATCCCGTCTCCCCAGGTGAACAATCAGCCCTTGAAGGGTAGCCTAATCAGCTAACGGGACCACCTGCTTGCTCACATACACACACACACACACACACACACACAGACACACACACACACAGACACAGGAGGAGGGAAAAATCTCTACACACAATACACATAACGAGCAGGGTCGTAACATAACAAATTAACAATGTTTACATTTGACAAATGCTATATACTGTATTTAAAGTGGAGAGCTGTGCTGATTTAAAAGAGGTAGTGAGGAAAATAAATTAGCAACATGTGCAGGATTTAGCCTACAATAAAAAAAGGTCTAAAAAAATTAAACAAAAGTACATTTAAATCATATTCTCCTTTAGAAAGTGTCAGCTAAATCTAATGTAAGGCAGTTAAAATGGAAGTAAACAAATATATATTTAAAATGATAATGTATTATTGATGTTATTTATTATTATAAATAGTATATAATTATTTATTTGTATTCATTTCAATCAATTAATCAATTTGAACAATTATAATACTCCAATGTCTTTTCTATTGTGAGTTTGTATAAACTTGCTCGTAATGTCGATTTTAAGCTTTAATTTTGATTTGTATTCTTACTGTATATACGTGCTGCTAATGTTAAGTTTGACTTTTTATTATATTTTTATCTTATAGTTTCTTTTTTTAACTCATCTAATGCTTGACATTGCTGCTGGGAAAAAATTATTTCCCAATTTTAGATAAATCTATCTATCGTATTATAAACATTGATTATTAAAAAGTAAAAAAATCATCCTCATTATGAAATCCACGAAACCTAGGACTTGATTTTAGAAACGTTTGTCATTAATCTAAAAGTAATGTTTGTGATTCTGTTTTCTGTTCCCTAAACGCACCATCTGAGCCTATGGAAGCGGAGCAAAAAGCATTATGGGAAAGTGGGTTAAAGTTCAATCGGGGAAGAAGGCAAGTAAGGCAACGCTGTTCCCACAGTGGGGGCATGCTTTGGAAAGCATCTGCATCTAACTTGGTGTAGCTAGTGAGGATATCTCCGCAAACTCCACTGTTGTGCAAAAAACAAAGTTAGTGGGTGATATTTGTGTGCATATGAGGCGGGATGGGGGCTCCTGCACGCCGCAGAGCATTGTGGGGGCAGGGTTTACAGGGGTTACAGGTCACAACCCTCCTGGGTTCCTTTGACCAGCAGAGAGCGCTGAATGGGTCGAGGTGGGTCCATCAAACTATCCGCAGAGAAGCGTCCAAACTGGGACTTTAGCAGGAAAGGCTTCCCGTGGGACTGCGCCAGGAGACATTTTGGTGTGTGTGTGTGTGAGAGAGAGAGAGAGAGAGAGAGAGAGAGAGAGAGAGAGAGAGAGAGAGAGAGAGAGAGAGAGAGAGAGAGAGAGAGAGTCTAAAAAGACGTGCTTCATTAAAATCTTATTAACTACAAAATATAGGAAAAAAAGTACTTCCTTCACTTTCTATTTTTTTTTTTTTTGGATGTGAAGATGATTTCCATCCAGCAACCTGAGTGGGCCAATAACTGTTATTTAAACCATAGTGCTTATCTTCTTCTTCTTTAGTGATAATGAAAAGTCCGTTCTTGTAATGTTGGACCTTAAACTGTTACCCTTTCCACCAAACACCGATGCTGGCAGAGAGCGTAGAATGACAGAAACGTCGCCCCATTCACAGCCAACGTGTGATCTTTAAAGTCTTTCTCAGAAAACATGTCTATTTTAGAGATCGAGAAGTAAATATATTATTTTTCTAATGTATCTTCATGGTAAACGGCTTAAAACACACTCTGAACATTTAGTCCTGCATAGGTTTGGTTTATTGCCTTATTGTAAGCTGTTGTGTTGTACAGGGACTTTATTGATTTTTTTAGATTGGCAGTGACATACTGGCCGGGTCAGCACATAGCCATTTTTTGGTGATTCATAAGTAGTTAATAGGCCTTTTGGTTGCGTGTGTAAGGTCAGAAATGTTCCTGCAGTGCTGTGCTTGCCGATGCATTAGCTGGCGCAGGAAGAGGAAATCAAAACCATAGAGGAATCAATTAATAACGCTGCAATTCTTTTTCTCTTTTTTTTCCGGCTGCGCTCAGCGAGGCTTACATGACTGAAATAGAAACATCAGATAATGCTGCAGGGTAGCAGCCGCCCATTCAATGCTAACACGGACAGCCAGGGTCCACCCATTGATCTCAGTGAGAGCCTCTCGTACACAAGCACAGATAGAAAGCCTTCATTTAAACTCATTTGAAACTACCTGACAGTTCTCATTTCAACACTGCATAGCATAAGATATAATGCCGTTAACAAGGAGGTGTTGCCCATGACGATGCATCATAAGTATGTTACACTGTGAATCTATTATATTCATACGAAAGCATGATCATTTTTCATCCTGAAGAAATTCCTATTTTTCCTTTGACGCATATTGAACATCTGTTGCACAGGATTTGAGGATATGAAGTAATAGAATTTAATTTGACTGGAATAATTTGCTTTAACAAACATCGCCTCGATTACATGTAAACCCATCCGTACATTAGTTACCTCATAACCAAAGAATACAAAAAGAAAAGGGGGTGGCAAAGGAAAACACGAAACAACTTCATGTTCTTCTCTTTATTGCTAAACCGATTATTATAATACTTTTTAAATAATAGTTGAAGTGTTGCAGTGACTTATAATGTTGCATTTTTGTCAGCCAGACCCAGAACTTGGCATCGCAAAGGGCTCCCTCGAGAAAAGGCAATTGGATTTCCCCATTTGATTTAGTCATATTTCAACGTGCAGATCTCTTCAGCTTGTGTTAACTACATATTCCAGGCACCAAACGAGTAAAAAATGTCATTGTAAATTACTACGTTTTTTCCTCCAGGTTTTAGGACTCACTCCTGCACCACCCTATAGAACACACTGTAACATACCCATGATGCATCAGAAGGCTCTTCGTCCTATCAGATGTCAATACATTGCCAGAATAACCACAAGCACTTTTTTTAAAACAAGTTTGTTTTGGATGAAGAGCACTGAATTTCTTGAGTTCCTCACGTGCATCACTGATTAGTTTATATTTCTTTAAAGAAGCGTTGAAATGATTGCCTTACTTCCCCCATTGTCACTAAAATGACACAGTGGGGATTTCAATAAATATGTTGTCTGTGCGCACAGTCTCCTAGTATATACCTCATGGGATTTGAGTTTGCAAATGCTGTGTTCTCTTTCCTTTCCTTCCTTTGACAAGATATTTGATTTGACAGTTTCAAATGCACAACAGTGGTTTGTATGCATGCCTAAACTTGATGTATATGTTCAAACTTGAACGAGAACTGCGACCTGGTTTTCACAATGGAAAGCTAGATTTTTAAACTTAATTATTTCATTGGGTGGCGCCACACAAACGTTAATTCATAATGAATTGCAGTGTGGTGCCTTGTAATGAACGTTGCCTTATTTAAAGACATTTAATGGATCGTAATGTGAAATAAATTCCAGACCTTTTTAAAAACCAAAGTCAAAATGTACATTACAAGTTCCAAAATGCATTAATTTCTCCACATCTAGTGTAGCTTTATCACCATTCGCTCGATGTAATCTTATGAGTGTGGATATATATTTTAATAAACTACACTCGGCTGAGGTGGATTAACTTTTTTTTAATCACTATTTGGTACACTGCACCAGATAGTCACAAGGTCAGCATTAACGGATCCATATGAAATTTGGGAACTCTGCTGTGAACGTGGTACATTATGCACAAATAGACTGAAGTCCTGCACACAGGGCACTGTCATGCCACCAGTTTATGAAAGAAAGTTTGTCTGAAAGTCTTTTTTTCTTTAAAATACCCTTACGGTGACCAACTTGTTACTAATGTGAGACACAATTTCTCCAAATTATACTAATGAATCGGACCTATATAACCTGCAAACACAAGTCATTATTTATATCTTAATGAGCACAAACACACTTACAGCTTGCTGACAAAGTGTTGCGTTATAATATCCAAGCTTATCTGACTTTTTTGTGGGGAAAAAACTCAACTTTGAGAAGAATATTTTTTAATTTGCTCATACAAACTTTCTGAAAGTGTCATGACGTTGCGCTTTGGAGAGGACGTGCTGTACACAGTCGTCCCATCGGGGGGCGCTGTTGGCAACATTTGGTATTACTAAAACAAAGCATCTCATGTTTCTAACCCTACCTCTAATATGAGTATATAAATCACTGGCAATAGTATGTAGATGTCAACACAAATTCCTTATGATCAATACTATATATTTCATGATTTAGGGGTTTTCTGTTTTTAAATATTTGTTGTGCTTTACTTTTTTTTATTTTTACTCTTGTTGCCTTCTCTTTTCCCCTCCTTCTCTTTCCTTTATTTACCATGGGAGCCAATTATGTGTACATAACTTTATAAAGGATAAAAAGTGTGAAAGCATTCATGAAAATAAAACTTTATGGCAATTTATACGTGTGTGTTGCTTTAAGGGTTGAGTGGACTTGGATAACTGCTAGCCACTTAGCGGCTGCACACAGGTGTTTCCCATTAATGCTTGATTAGTGTGTGTAGTGGAAACACTTGTGTTTGACTGACCACTGATATTTATGGCTTCTTTAAAATTTGGTTATTTTTTTTTCAATGTATAGGACAAACATTTTGGAAAGGAAGAGTTTTTCTCCCCTACGTTTAGTTTTACTCATATAATTCGTCTTAAATTAAGTGTGTAGACCATGAGTGTCAAATACACAGTGGGCCAAAATAAAAAAAATGGGTAATAGTCGAGGGCCAGACTGGTTCAATGTTTATTGCAAAACGTATTGAAATGAACTTATTGCACATATTAAACCTGGAACTAACGAAGCTTAAATTATTGCCTATAAAAACAAAATTAAACATTAAATAATCAGTTGCATTCATTCCTTATGGCTCTATCTGCAGCTTTTCCAGACTCATTTCTTATGATTACATTTTTCCACAGGCCAACAACAGCTTCAAAAAAACGATTTCCCTCAAAGAAAAAACCAAACATGCGCTGTTGTCGTGAGAGAAAAAGTGCAAAAGAAAACATTGAAACTCAGTGTGCTGCTCTGTGATGCTAGTTCAAGCCAGATACTTGGCATCTCATCTTGGGTGCAAGTTCATCAATGTTTGGGCTCAGGCTCTGAGCTGAGGAAACCCTCAGGATTGAGTGAAGCGTGCAATATACCGGCGGGCCAGATCTAATAGTAATTAGAAATTATCCTGTTGGCCGAAATTAAATCCACCAAGGGCCTGATTTGGCCCCCGGGCCTTGAGTTTGACACATGTGGTGTCGACCGAACTGGCGTATAAAAGCTTAACATTCTGAAAATAACAATATTTGAAATTTATGATCAATGTAATCACGTTATGTTACAATGTTTGACAAATAAAATATCTTACAATTATCTCTTGGGGAAATAGGGTTTAATAATGTTTTGTGACAGTTGCTCTATTTTAGAAGCAAATAAATAAAAGATCACATTTATATAATACAAATATTTATATCAGTGTAAAACGTTAAAATATAAAAAAAAAACGAGAAGTAGAAGTAAGATGCCCAATAAAATAAAATGTGCAAAGAATAAATTATTCAATTAAATCTATTTACAAAAGCAAATTTAATATAAAGTAAAACCTCAATTAAATAGAAATAATAATGTGTATGAACATAAGAAGTTAAATAAAAAAGAAACTGAAAAGTGGAGATGTGAATATATTCATCCCAGCTTACTGAAACACATTTTGTCCTTTTTTAAAGTGCGGCACAAGTGTTGTGTATATGGATACAGTTCAGTAACCTGGGATTAAATTTAAAACATTTCTAACAATGTGTTTTAAGTCATTTTAAAGGTTTAGTGTTTGGTTTGAATTGACAAAAGCAAATTAAGTAATTTTGGTTTTAAAACACCTTTCTTTTTTGGAAAATGTTTGTTTTAGAGTCCCTGCAACACGTTGATAATTCAATAGTCCATAAGTCAATACATTGTGTTCTTATTGTACTTCTAACCAAGATCAATTCTCTGTGAACTATTTTAACAAAAGGTGAAAGGAAATGTATTTAAATGAATTACATTGTATATCTCCAGAAGATCATTCTAGACAGTCAGTCACCGCTTGCGTCTTGTCAAACTTCTTTATCCAGTGATGCAAATAGGTATTGCTAAAAATAACCCCCCCTCCCAGCGTAAGCCCAGTTCAAAACACTGGGGCACATTCCACCCTACCAGGAGGCCAACTCAATGGGCTACAGCTCTATTGTCTGCGTGGAGGTCAATTATACCACCCGCAAACTCGCATAAAACCAAACATCATTCCTCCACCAGAGGCAGCTCTACATTCAAATTCATGTTGTAGAATGATCTTACATCCGTGAACTAACGCTGTTTTCAAGAAACAAACTTTAAATAATACCATAATTAACCTTCCTTCTTTATCACTGCAGGCTTACTGAGATCAAGCACACTTGGAAGACCAAAGTGGCAGTTGCAATTAATTGTATTTCTCATTGTATAAATGTACCAAAAATCTGACATGATCGAAAATCAGAATAGGTTTTATTTACCAAGTAGTTCTCGCATGCGAGGAATTTTCTTTGGAAAGGAAAGAAAGGAGAACGTAAGACCAAATACAATTAAAATAGGACTGTTAAGACTATTATAACTGTTACGCCCAGATCTAGGGGAACCTAGGCGCAGCATAAAATGTGCACTCTCTCCTCTTTTCCCACTCCCAAGAACATAGACAATGAGACAGTGAATGCCGTTTGGTACATTTAATTACCAAAGTTCTCTTTTTAACAAACAAGTGCAACAACCCACAAAACAAACAAATCTCTGAACACAAAATCTTGCCTAACAAATAAGAAAACATACAAGACTCTTACCTACACTAACATTAAACAGGAGAAAACGGATTAACCAAAGAAAAAGGGTTTTGCACTCCTGAGTAAAGAATATAGCATGCCTGCAACTTTTGTGTGTTGTTTTTGTTTTTTTGTTTTTCTCTCAACCTCTCTACCATTCGGTGACGTGGATGTTGCCCATTTTCAAGACCTCTATCTTCGCTCCTCAGCGACGATGGGTTTAGGTCAGGTTGTGGATGGGTATCTAGTTGTGTGTATGTTGTAGGGGTACTGTCTATAAACTACACTCCATTCCGGTGTATCGTATGATCAGGGTTGGAAAGTGTCATCTCTGAGTCTGCCACGCTTATGCTAATGAAATTACGAAAACTTGCGTAGCGATTAATACGACGTCACCGGTTTCTCCACAACCGGAGACAATAATGTAAACGTTAACTACCCATCGCCGAGTCGCTTCAGACATCTACGGGACTGCATAACTCCTCTTCGGGTATCTCTGATATTCTGTTTATATTCATTATTGGGGGTGTCGGAGAAGCGTGCTGCTATGTTACGTAGAGATCTCGAAGGTTGTGCGCTCTCGTTATATCTGCTGGTCTGGTGGTGTTGTTGGAGGGCCTTGTCCTAGTTTCGTGTGGTACGAGGTTCCGGGTCTGGTGTGGTTTTGTTGGTGTGGTCGGGGGGTCGTTTTGAGGTCCGGGGCGATTGTACGGTTCATGCCGTCTGTCTGTGTGGCTCTTGTGCGCAGCCTGTGGCGGATATATAAGGCGCGGCACCACACGGTGGGCGTGTCGGAGGCGCGCAGTAATAGATGTGACGCTGGAGTGGCGGAAAAGAACAACTGTGGTGAGCGGCAGCCCGTTCTGGGTGGGTGGGTGGTCCTGTATGCAGCTCTTGTTTGTTTCCTTATTTCGTGACGTATACTCTGTACAATGTCTGATCTGCCTTAGTCACGTACTCTTCGTAATTGCCTTCACTCCCTCCATTGTTGTTTTACCTCATTAATGTTCTACCTGTGTGTGTGTGGGGGTGTGTCTTGTTTGGTTGCATGCCAACATAAGTGAGGTAGTGAGCCTAGAATTATGTCTGGGTAATGATCGATAAGTAGGGATAGACAGAAAGTGTACCTGCTGCTGCTTGCACTTATCTCTTTCGTTACTAAACAAGCGAGAAGCGATAATAATATGGGCGCGCGAGCGATAAGAAGAGAGCGTATATGAAGCCCAGAGACAAGGGCCTCATGACAACGGTTTGAGAGAAGATAAGTCGTAACGTACGTGATGGTGGGGTACTTGGTCGCGGACGCCATCTCTCAATAACCGGTGAGTGTGTGGGGGTTTGTTTGGGTGTGTGTCTGGGTTATCGCGTAAGAGTATTCACGAGTGTTGTAGGTCGCGCGAAACGCGCTATCGGAGGGTTGCGAGTTGGCTGAGGGTTATCAGCGGCTGGTTTGTGATGTCGTCCTCTCAGGCCGGCTGCGTTGTCAGCCACAGCCGCTGAAGGAGGTCCACTGACCCGGTCACATGAGACCCGAAATGCTGGGGACCAGCAATACCACATAACACCACATCTCTAAAAAAGGGAGGAGGCACAACACACACACACACACACACACTCGGTGCGTCCACCACCGGCAATCGACTAATCGGATGGAAGTTGTCCGACTAACCACGTGGACCCTCTGCCCTCTTATAAATTGAACGGTTCGGCACGTCAAGAGCCGCGAGAGAAGACTGAGCTGAAGAGGGATGATGGGTTGTTGACAACTAGACAGAACAACACGACACAAGCGTGAACTACATTGGAACAGTCAGAGAGGAACGCCCCTCTGATCTTCATCGTGAACCCTAAAACTCCCCCGTCCCCACCCAAGTGACAGCGTCGAGAGGAATAATTTGGCCAGTATACCGTAGAGTACACATACATATTACAAACCATCAATTACAGGACACATACAGTGTAGTCGACAGAATCCTCGTAGAACGGAGTTGGGGGGGGGGGGGGGAGGGCATGCAAAACAATCCCAACAAACAAAATGTACAACTACATGCCAAACAATAGACCTCTTACAGACAATTTATTTTAATTTTTTTTTTTTTTTTCATTCGGTGAAAATGACAGAAAC
>NW_011341042.1:280192-305101 GCF_000735185.1 Notothenia coriiceps
AGAGAGAGAGAGAGAGAGAGAGAGAGAGAGAGAGAGAGAGAGAGAGAGAGAGAGAGAGAGAGAGAGAGAGAGAGAGAGAGGATTCAGAAAAGACGACATCCGTAAAGATCTGCCTGCTCCCCCTCTCTCGCTCCCCACCCCCACAAAGAGGAGGAAAACAACAAAAAAGATGCTCTCACAATTTCATGCATGAAAGAACTTTTTGTTTGTGCAAAGAGGGCTGCAGAGGGTAACATCTGCGGACCAAGGTACGGAGAGATGTTGGAGAGGTCTGCAGGATGGGAAGAAGTGGATCCATGCAAGTCAAAGGTAGGCTTTGTGCTGCTACCCATGTTTTATTTACAACACATTAACACACGTGGTCGCTTTTAATGCTTCATAAGTTTTTGTTTTCAAGAAAAAGTTCGCATATTGTGAAATGTGTTTTTGTTTTGGGTTACTTCTCCTAATGCTTATTCGTTAAAGACAATTACGCAGCCTTTCCACGTATTGTGCACCAATCTTAATCCATGTTAAGATTCATGTAAAAGCTCAAACTTTAATATCCATGAGTCACAATAACTTTATTAAAAAGTTGATTTGCACACGTCTTTGTTTGTTTTTACTGGCCCATTGGGCTCATTAAACCCTATTTTTAATCATCCGCAAAGGGTTACAAATCCTCACACCCGCTGTTTACCAGCTGCTGATGGTTGATTGCGTTACGTAAGTGATTACATGTGCGCAGATATGATTGCGATCATTCTTTAATTGACGCTCATCATGGCATCACGAGACGCTGTTGGCGCCACTTTGTTAAAGCTGCACACCGAGGCGAACACAGTTAGAAACTCATCAGAGCTCACTAATATTGTCATCAGTTGGAGATAATAGCTCATAGGAGAGAAATGGGAAGATATTTTTACTTTTTAGGCTCCTATTTGTATTAATTAGAGTGCATTTCTAAGTTTAAACTCCCCCCACGTGTGTGCTTTGTTTGTACCAAGCAGGAAATCAGTGTTTTTATCCTGAACACAGTGGACCACGTGATAGACGTATAGATTTTAAAAGGAATTATAATTTCCAATAATGTTCCACAATCTTATTAAAGTATAATGTCACCTTTCAATGTTGGACATTTAAATAATTATAACCTAATACGTATAGTCCAGTACTAATATATAGGCTGCAATGTTCAGGTAGCCTACTGACTGTTTCCAGTTACTTTGTACTTTATTTAACTAATTTACAGACTGAATATATAACGTTTCTTCAATTGCATCTAACATTTTATTATTTTTATTTTTAATTTAGCAGATTTGGAAAGCAACAATAATATTATTAGATTACCACATATGTGCACTTTGAAACCAGAGTGTGTTTTATTTTCAAATAACTTCTGGCATGCAAACGTTTTTGAATGGATTTTAAAGGTTTGTCATGCTTGGAAACAGTTTACCTTCTAATACATACATGATGATGACTGCCTAAAAGACATGTATTCTTTTTCCAAACATTGTGATCTGTTCAATATTTGTCTACAGTTGTCTCTATAAATTGATTTTCTTTCTGTTTTCAGGTGGTGCTGCGTCATCCTGCCTGGAGGTGTTGGATGTCAATCGATCCTCCCTCTTCCTATGGTCCTCCAGCTAAGGTGCATCTAGTGTAGTTAGTGAAATAATTCAGAATCTACTGCCCTAGTTGCTCCTTCTGGCTGGAGGGCTTGTTGTTCTCCAGGATCTCTCTTCACGCTCTGAAAACAGATTCATCTCCGGGCTCTATGTGTCTACACTTTTACAAAACACTTGTATGTTGATTTTGTTGGGTGAACTTGTTGCTATCATGCAAGTTTTAATCCAAATAAATATTCTGTTATAATGGTCATAGAAAGGCATATATTCTAAACAAATAAAACAATACATTGCTTATTGGTAAAGGCAAGCAGAAATATAATAGTTTTATTATACCATCGTTCCCTTCAGACTACTTTTCGGTGACATTTCTATATTATCTTTGACACCAAATTGTTCTCTGGGATGGAATGCTTTGTGTCTTTACTTACATAACACTAACATGTTTTAGTTCTGTCAATTGAAGTTACTTTCTCATTGTATCCTTTTTTTGGCAGTTTGAACCCAACTAAACCATCACTGCTAAAGGTCAGACAGAAGCAGAATCACGGTTTAAAGCTTAAAAAAAAATAATGAAATAGTTAAGTAGTACTGATAATAGTAAAAGTTTAAAAACAATGCATTGCCTAAATACCAACAAGGGGAAAATATGTCTATTTTATTGGCTTTTTGGCAGTTTCTAGCCAAACAAAACTTCACTGATTATGGTCAGACAGAAGCAGAGTCTTAAAGTGTTCAATAACGATGTATTGCTTAAAGGCTAGTTGAAATATCAAAAATTGTTGTGCAAGTGTCGAAAATGTGTATGACTTTCTGCCTAGTTGTGGACCTGGTAGTCCCAAAGTGCTCACAGTGCAGGTAGTACTCACTGACCTACTGCAGTTTGTGCACTTCCGGTACTGCCGGTCACCTTCCCTCACGCGTCAGCCTGTTTACACCTGGAACCATGTGGGTTTACAGCCAGTTTTGTTGGTTTGCTCTCAGATGTTGCCAGTCTCTGCTGTGCAAATCCATGCAAAGCTCTCTGTTTCTCAAAATCTCAGCCAAAAGAAGAGCTATTTTTCTTTATTCCAAGCTTTGATGAACACTTGAAAGAGTCTGTAAGGCACAAAACAGCTGCTGTTTGTTTCTCCCCCATTGTTGCTGACGTGTTATGCTCTCCAGGCGTCTTAACATCAAGCTTCTTTGACATTGCTGCTTGTCTCGCTGTTTTCGGGTGGATGACTTCACAATTTCAATACTCGAAAAAATAAAAGAAATTGCACAGTATCCATCTGCAAGCCGCCAGATGTTGTGAACAGCTACACGTGTTTTTAGATTGTACTCATTTGGCGAAACATAAAAAGTTGTATGTGCTTTTTTTTTCTGGCTTTATGGACTTTTTATTATCAATCTTCAGAGTAAGAGCAACAGATATTGTCAAACTGAACACTAGGTGGCACCATTTCGACTTTATTGACTCTTGATGCAAAAGACTGTCCACTCAAGATGAAGAATAATCACTATAGGTATTCAATTAAATGTGTGTAATTATTAGAAGTAAGTAGATGCTGTTAATTGTGTCATCCCACATGTTTTCTGTACACGTTCCCCATGTTTTTGCAAAAATAAAAGCTTATTTCCATACCATATCCCACGCTTATGTGTCATTTTTCATTTTAATGTATGCGCATCTCCTGGGCACATTACGCGCCTCAGGGACGGTGTCCCAATTGCATCCCATAACACACACTGCCATTCATCTAACACGACGACAGCTCGTGCACCGCATCACCCCCCTCCTATCCACTCCTGCATCCACACACAGCCAGCTCGCATCACTACTATCACGCTTGAGAGGGGGAGAGAAGACCTATAGGCGCAGGTTTACGCTGTGTGACGCGCGCTTTTGGAGAGGGAGCGCGCACTTGTATTCATCTGTGCAGCGAGGTGAGAGTCATTGGCGTGAGTGAAGAGGGACTCAAGTTATCAGAGCACATTTCTGAGCGGACGGACACGAACAAATCATGAGGATGCTGATCCTGGAGCAGCAGCTTCCTCTCTTCAGCGCAAACCCGGGATGCTCGTGTAACTTTTAATGTGTTGAAGTTTCGTGGTTTCTGTCTTATTTCTGTTCGCTTTTAAGTGCCTGCCATGGCTGCTCCATCAGTGCACAGTGCACTCTTTCTGTGCGCCTTCCTCCAGCTGTTCCCCCTGCCCGGAGGACAGGTGCCGAGCTGCCAGGAGGTGCGCACCGTGTTCCAGTCTCTGCATCCGAGCTCCAAATGGGTCCCAGAAACGCCGGTGTCCGGTAACTATGATCAACTTTAAGCTTTGACACGTAGCTTTATAGCTTTTACGCAAACAAATTGGATGCACCATTACAGTCCTCCAGCCACTACATTTCAAGGCTTCATCAGAGAGCCAACCCACACACACTCTCCATCCCTCTGGCTCAACAACCTGCTCTGTAAAAAAAAAAAAATCTATTGGCCAGTTAAGTATCTTGTAAAAAATATAGAATCGATCAATCCAAAAGTGGAGCCACTGATTTTTGGAAATTGGAAGCAGATTTCTTGCATTTGTTTTTTTTGTGTGGGCTTGAATCTCCTGCTAAGTTTGAAACAGGTGATTAATAGTCATTTTTAAGCTGCCACATTGTCACAGAATATATATTAGAGGTGTGATTTGAATTGTAACCAACAATGGAAGCAAAACCTGCATTTATCCAAAGGGGTAATTATGTTCCCAGGAGCTCCAATGTCAGTGACTCTGCCCTTTAGTGGAAAGAACAAGAAAAGTGACTCGACTTTTTAAAAACTGAGCTAATAGTGAATTCATTGAGGTATTTGCAGGATAGATGAATCCCCCCGATTACATTTTGCAGAACACAGCGTGTGTGTGCACTGCTGGAGCCTGTTGCATGTTTCTGATCCAGGATGCAAATGAGAATTTCTGTCATGTGGCTGAATCAGAGCCAGATGCAAAGGCAGAATTGGGTGTTAAGAGTGTCATGTCAGCATGTGGAAAGTGCTCCAGGTGATCGGTTTTCTCTCCATTCGCAGCATGCACCTGATTCTCCGGAGAGATGTTTACCAAATAATGCAAAATGTTCACAGGAGAGTGTAATGAATCACACAGCTGATTCAAGACAAACAGCAGGAAAATCTGCACTTTGAAGCACAGTTTGTCACGCCAGCGGCCAGCCTGTATTAATCTATCTCTGTGTGCATGCAGCTCCAACCTGCTGAGCCCTTACATCTCTCCGTGTATCTGTAATCATACACCCTACACCTATTTGGTCATCAAGCATTTTATCAGCCAGAGGAATATTTAGGAATATTTTCAGAGCGGCCCAGCTTTGCATCTTCCCTGAGCCCTGCGCGCCAGGCATCTCGGGAAACATTACCTCCAGTGGAAATCAATCCAGCAGTCAGCCAAAGGACAATTCATCCTGGCCTGTTAAGAGGTAGTTTGGTTTACACATCCCCGCGACGCCCCCGGCTACTCTGCTGCAGATTAATTGCTGGTTTTATGAAGTCAGCTGCTAGTGCGGTGCCTTAGCAAAGTGACTGATGGTAGTGGATTCAGACATCTGCACTAAAAAGATTTCCAGATGAATGTACAACATGGATTAAAAAACCTAATGCTTCTTTTTAAACACATAATTTTATGTTATTTAGTTGTATCTTGAAATCATTTGATGTTTCCTCATCTTATGAAAGGCTCATGATCATGAATAAAGACATGTTTAGTACATTCAGCTTTCATTCATTTGTAAATGTTGGTCTCAGCAGTGGTGGAAAGCAAGTACATTTATTATACATACAACTTTGAGGTAGTTGTACATGTTTCACTTTTCACTTCATATATATGTTTTAGGTCATATTTGGTTCACAGGTGAGATTTTAAATGCATGACTTTTACTTGACGTTTTATCACAGTTTGTCCATAAGAAGTCTAATAGGGTGTTGAAAATGGATACATTTGGATAAACTGTTTAACAAATGAAATGTGAAATATATCCTTTTTAGATAAGATAATGTCACTGTGCAATTACATGTCTTTGGAGCAACCCTGCAGATGCTTAGCTGAGGATAAAAAGTATAAAGTATAATGCTATGATACAAAATATAAGATATAAAATAGATCAATATAAATAAATATGCACACAATTAAATATTTGGCTCGGTAAAAATGTGTTCATTTCTCTATTTGGACATCTTTATTAAGTGAAATTGTGAAAAAAAAGACGGGGAAACAGCTCCATACATTTTTAAAAACTGGATTTTGATGTCACAAGAAAAAGGAAAAATGGTTGGATTAGCATATGCAGCAGTGCAACAACGAGGAAGTAAATCCAATATATACAAAACACACAGGTTACTATAAGATTCCCAATTGGGCTGACATGTGTATACAAACTATAATATAAGGTTTTAAAGGTCCCCTATTATACTCTTTTTCAACAATATATTATAGGTCTCTTTAAATGCTAATGAGCTGCTGCTGACCACGCCCCTCTGAGAGATGATTGAAACAATGGTGCTCTAGGAGGAGATTCAGGTGATAAGGTGGACGGGTGATACCTTGATTGGGTATTGGCTAATGGTTGCACAACCAAAAACTGATTAGCTCATTTTCAGACGGATTTTTATAAAATGGATTAGGACAAAAAGAGAGAATCTTTTTCAGAATCTCTTAAAACAGGGGGAACACAGATTTATGTGACCTTTAACATGTCCCGTGTAACACATTTGACAAAGTGTTTTATGGGTAGGTACTTTTGACTTTATTCTTAGGATCCACATAAAAGACAGTTTACACCATATTTCTGACCATCTACAATAAAAACAAAAAACTAATTAAATAAGAGAAAGTCTCACATTCATAATGTTACACCAACAGTACATGATCAAATCGAAAGCCAGACATAATAAAATATGTACAAAAAAGTGTTTGTTACTGCACAATGCTAACTCTGCGCTGTTAAACCATACAAGCAACATCAATATAATCAACCTTAGATATTCATTGATCGATGTAGAATCACGTACTCGTACAAGTGTAGTTGACTTTAACATCGAAGGAAATGTTTCTTACATGACGAATTAAATAATCGGAATATTCAACAATTCTTGATCTCCTGAAGACAAAAAGGGACACCACTCTGAGAGCATCTGTAGAGAAATATAGTAGAATATGACGAAAAATACAAATGATTGAGAAACAGTTTGCAACCGATTGCAGTGTACATTTACATTTTTTATAAACACATCCGAAGTTCACACTTTTAGCAAGGTCTGCAGTGAGGAGCATGTTGCCTTGGCTTTGCCACAAAAAGTATTTTATCCTGTAAAATATTAAAGTCCCCTCACAATTCAATATTTTTTCAACAATGAGGCCTGAACGCAGAGAGAAGAAGCAACCTTGTAAAATGTCATGTTGATTGAATAATGTTTGATAAGCTGCGGTTAGAAATGTGTGTCTTATTGCAACTAATTTTTAGTGGTCCAGTTTAATCAAAGTGTGATGTTGTTTGCATTATATGGATAGAAAATAAGCAAAGAATGAAGGAAATTCTGACTAGATAAACATAATTTGATTTGTATTTTCTGTTTTCTTAGTCTGTTTATCACCCTGGGACCCTTTTAGGTTTCTCTTGTGACTGTGTGGGGGCCCAAACCCCTATGTTGGGAACCACTGCATTAAAACAATATGAATGTTTTTCAGTGCAGTAACAGTTGCATTACCAAACGTTACATCATCAACAATGATCACATTCACTGCATTGATAATATATTCCGTTTTATATGGATCTCTGTGTAAATCCACATGGAAGAAGCTGTTGCAAAATGTTGCATTATTCTGAAAAACATGTAAAGTCGCATAATATTCTTTAAAATATAGTATTTTAGTTTTCCTTCAAATAAATAGACTCATATTAAACTTCCCATGTTTTCAAACTGTCACTTAATCCAGTGGTGACATTGAAATCCTAGACTAAATGTAAGCAATGCATAAAGATTTAAAAAGTAATATGAGAGTTGGCGCTAAGCTTATACTTTAGGTAGGATTTCCATAAATCCCAGCTCTTCTTATTCTGCTTTACTAATGAGCTTTTTTGCTTTACATTTCACAAAAGCATCAAATATGCAGCCGCTTCCTTCTCATACATTCAGTACATTCTTTGGGTCCAATTTTGTGGTCATCCATAAAACATCTGTCATTAATAATTGCAGAATAAGTTGAAGAGGTTTGCTATAATAGTTCTGAACTTTGTGCTTGCTCGAAAATGTGCAATTGAATGCGGTAACTGTGCGGCCCTAATGTAACGCTAGTTCTTCATTGAGGCATGAGGCTGATGAAAGATTGATGAAGTTAAATGTTGAGGATGGCTTGCTGTGATTCTACTGAGAGAAGTATCACTTTCTCTATGTGTGTGTGTGTATTGATAATATGATGTATCATGTGTGGGAGGTGTCTGATTCAGAGAGATGTCCGCAGAGCTAATAATGCTGCATGTGGTGCCAAGAGGGTATAAACCACCAAAACACAAAAAGCTTAAGTTTTTCTTTCCGCCCTCGTGATTTTTAAAAGAAGTGAAAAAAAGCACTACAGTGGAGATATGAAAAACACAAACAGTGCTGTAGGAGTACCACTCATGTCTTTGTTGTGGCTGTGGCTGTGGGTGGTTGTAGTGTCTGAAGGTGAAATGGAGGCTGGGTGTCAGTTCGCTCCACCGCGTAGTCATATATGTGCGAGAGAGAGAGAGGCACTTACCCCGGGACATGAGTGTGAAAGCAGCTCCATCAGTGTTCGCCGGTGTTTGGGAGCGGAGGACGTGGAGGATCTCTGACAGCAGCAGATTCATGAGAGAGGAGCGCCTGATTCCCACTAAATGGAAGACATGTTTGCTGGAGGCTGGGCTGACAGCTGTCTCTCATCGATACACCAAAAACAGTGGTCGTACAAAGGAGTCTGAGCTGAAGAAATTATAGTCTCATGTTCTTTGATTGTAGAAGCCAGAAATAGGTGCAGGAGATGAGTTGGCGTTCTCGGGATTTATCTGCAGGGTCCAAGGGCGTCACTGTGTGTTGAAACTTCACCAACTTTAAGTAACAACCTGCACCGTTTACATATGATTTGGATCGTATGTGCTCACAGACATTTATATATGTTTTGGTATTCATAATTATACACAGAGCTGGGAGGGTTCTTAAAGGGGCCCGCCCTATTATGCTCATTTTCAGGTTCTTGTTTTAATCTCGTGCCTCTACTGTGACATGTCTCCATGCTTTAATGTTCAAAAAGCTCTTTATTTTTCTCATACTGCCTGTGCTGCAGCACCTCTTTTCTCCCTCTGTCTGAAACCAGAGCCCAGTCTGCTCTGATTGGTTAGCTGGCCGGCTTGGTTGTGATTGGTCAGCCGCTTAGAGATGTCCCGCCCCTTAGTTTATTATGACAATGTGTTGGAGCGCTATAGCCAATAGAAGTGAAGTGTTTGTTATGGGGCTTTCACACCAACGCGGTTCCAGGGCTGGTTCGGAGCTAGAGCCTGAAAAGCACTGTTCACACCGCAGCGGAGCCGCCTCTAAGCTCCGGAATCCGGTTCGTTTCAAGCACCAAAAAAATGTCGGTCTAGAAGCAAGAACCGCATACGTCAGGCTTACGTCAGAGGGGGGCGAGATTAACCTGAGCTAACAGTTAAAGGCGAGTACGGCAAATAAAAGTTGTAACAAGCAGTAGTGCTGAGCAAAGTGACTAGAACGCAACCACACACTTATAAAAAAAAACACTTTATAAAGTCAGGCAACACTATCCAGGCTTCGTGTGATTCTGTTTATTTGTACCTTACTTTGTCCATCCGTTCGCTGTTATTGATCATTGTGGAGAGCAGCCGGACGTTTTGTTTTGTATTATAGCAGCTATCTGATGGAATCAATACATGGGCTGCACAGGTTGTCATGTCCGACTATCACAAGTAGAATCATAATGAAAAATACTTGCTTATGTCACAATAGGATAGCAACAACAAGTAGTCAAGATAGTCAGTTTAGCTTTGGTTGCTATGCTAACATCACTCATTTTATACCAGAGAAACTTTAATAACAGCGTTGTGATACCAAACAGCGTCAATTCATAGTGAAACACATTCACTTATGGGGAATTGGGGATATGTATCAGCTGCTTGTGTGACAGTCAGACAGTGAATACTTTACAGCGGCAGCTGCCGTGTGAGCTAACCCGGAGCTAACGGGAGAATAAACTCCTGTGGAAGAGCAGCCAGCACTGCAGCGGTCGGTAAATGCCGCTGAAATATATTAATAAACAATGAACCACAGCACTCTGGAGAAAAGTATAAGGTTGGAGAAGTCGTTATTTATTTTAATCTGGCTTCGTTTGATTAAAAGCAACACGATCATCGACCCGACGCAGTCCCCCATTGTTGATGTTGTTGTTGTTGTGAGCGTCGTAACGCCGTTGGGGAGCAAATCAGCGATGTAAACGGTGAAGTCATGACGCAGCAGCAGCAGCACCAGTCGGGCTCTGGGCGGTGTGAACAAAGCGGGAGCAGAAAAGGGAAACCGGAGCTGAACCAGAAAAGCTCTAGCTCGGAGCTAGAAAGGGAAAAGCGCTGGTGTGAAAGACGCACCAGAGACAGAGCTGAGGAAGGAGAGGAGGAACAAGAAAGGGAAGAGATGCTGGAGAAAACAAATCTGAAACTCAAGCCTTTTAGTTTCAGAGCTTACCCTTGGAAAGCTGTCATCGCCGTATTCAGACTAACAGTATTCTGAGGGATGAAACTACAGCAGTCAACAAAAGCGACCACTTATATCTGTCGTCCACACACTGAATAACTTATTAAGTTGTTCTCAGAAAGAAAAGCCGAGTGTTCACTGTGACTCCAATCAGCTTTTTATTTCAAACAGAAACATGACTGATGCCCCGAGGCAGTCAGATCTGCTGCTGACTGTCTCATTACCAACACACTGAGGAGAGATTGACTCAATAACACTTAGCCTCATATTTTTAGCTTCACAAATGTTGTTCTAGCCACAATGTTATAATTTGAAACACAGTACTGGGACTCAAATCTTTTTATACCAATATGCAACTGCCACCCCATTGACTCCATAGGAACCAGGGAGCTGGCCTCAATGTGCAAACCATGGAGGAAACAAATTAGATGATATGCAGCAAAGATCCCCAGCTACATTTAAATCCTGGATTTTGGATAAAGAGTGAGCACGTTAGACCCTCCACCATCAAGACGCCCATTTCAGATCTTATTCCCCACATCTTTAAGGTGACTGATATCAGGAGGTTGAATAGAGTCATCAAGAATGAGTATTTAATCCCAGAAATTAGTTAGTTTGCACTAGGTATTTGCTGACGTAGAACAAAACATAACAATCTTTTCAGCTTGTGTTAACCGCATAACCTATTTCAGGCTTCAAACCAAAAACATGTTCAAAAAACCATTCCGGGTTCGCTTCTGGGTAAAACAAAGATGATGCGGGTCGGGATGCGGGTGTTGCATAATAAATATATTTAAATAATAATAATTTAGTTTAATGTTTAAGTCCTCAGACCTTTCCCCCGCGGGACCGAGCATAATCATAACCTCTGCAGCGCATCTATCTGCTGTTGAGCGCGCCACATTCTGAATAGCTGAGGTGAAGCTCTCTAGCGGAGAATACAGCATTTTCAATAACTCTTCCTCAAGAGCGAAATCCAACGTCTGGGAGGCTTTTGGTGTCATCCTAGATGCCGAAAATAACCAACATCCCAGGCTTTTTGAGCCAAATATGCAACTGCGTGTGTTAATAATTGCACGCTTTCACTGCTTATATATATGCGGGTTCGGGTCGGGTTGCGGATCTTGTGCCGGCGGGTCGGGTCGGGTTGCGGAACTAATTGGCAATATGTGCGGGTAGCGGGGCGGGTTCGGTATTGCACGTCGCGAGTGCGGGGCGGGAGCGGTTCTTGAAAATCAGACCCGTGCAGGACTCTACTTCAAGGTGACGATACAGGAAGTGGTGAAACGCTCAGCCATTTCTGGGATTTAGAACTCATTCCTGAACCGACTCTATTTCTAAAAGACTTACATTTTCTAAAGACAAGATGATTCAGGTTTACAATGATCTAAGTCCTCATCGATACAGTAAAGATGAATCTAAAGTCTAACACCTACATGTAAATAAGCCTTCTTTGGTGACCATATGTTACCTTGCATTACAGTCTGCACTCTGTGTGTGGATATCCTATCCTTCCTCAGTATGGAAGAACTTAGAGTATGTCGATGCCAGGTAAAATGTGAGGGTAATACCGGCATTCAGAATAATGTGTCAAGACAAGGATCATAGATAAATGCCAGGGTGAGATGGGGGTGTCTACAGATATCTATAGCTGAGATGAACGGAGATTTCTAGACAGTTGTCTTAATACCAAAAAAAAGCATCTGTCCACAAAGTGCTTTAACGACAGGCCGCAGTGAACGTTAGCTATTCATGATCTTTGTCACACATGAAAGCCCCCCCCTCAACACAAACTTTTCTGCTGTGAATATGTCTGTTGTCCCCTCAGTGAACATGTACACATGGAAGGGGATGATGAGGGGCTGTGAAGCAGAACATAAGTTTTTTTCTCATGGTTATCTCAGCCCTCAGCAGAGAGAGTCTCCTCTTCCTTCTCTCCTTCCCGCTCAGCCTCTGCTTTTTTCTCCCTTCCTATCACTCCCCCTCCCTGTCTACCCATCGCCCCCTCTTTTTTTTCTCACCCTCTTCCATTTCCCCCTCCCCTCTCATCTCCTTTCCCCTCCCTTTCCTTCTCCTCTGAGCCTCTGTCCGACCTCCCTGCCTCCCCCCTCCACTTCCGTCGCTCTCTCTCTGTCCTCTCTCCTTCTCTCTCATCTCTCCCCTCTCTCTCTCCATCCTTATCCTCCCAGCTCCCTCACCCCCCCTCCACCTCATCCTCCCTCCTCTTCCTCCCAGCTCCCTCACTCGCCCCCCCCATCCACTTCATCCTATCTCCCCCTCCCCCTTCACTGATCTCTCTAGCTCCTTCTGTCCCTCTCCTTCCTCCCTCCCAACATCCCCACCCCCCTCTCATAGCTGTGAGGTGAGCTACTGCTGGAACTAACACTGCCTCCATTACCTGACTCTCTCACAGCTGTAGATCGGTGTCACATGAGGCGCGTTCACAAGTACTTTTCCCACAAAGGTTCCTGAGAACTAAGATTTAGATGCGTTCACACCAAAAAGTCTAAATTAGTTATCGAGAACCTTTTTTACCCCCTTTTCAGTCCCTGCTAGAGAGCAGGGACTTTCGTGGGAGAAAAAGGTTCCTGTGTCTGATTGGCTGGGCGGAATGCAAACCAGGCCCCGTCAAACTCCCAAAAACTTTTGTGAAGCCGCCATTTTATTATCCTCGCATTGCATTATTAGCATTAGCCCAGCGCAGAAATGCAGAGAGACTAACTTATGACAACACAAAATAAAAGATGGGAGCGGTGGAGATGAGGAGGTGTCGGCGTTCTGGCCGTTTAATCGGAAGGCTTCAGTAGAAGCTGCTGGAAGTCCCAGCAGCTTCGACTGAAGCCAGTCCTAACTCCGCGGACTTCCGGCCGGGGATTTTGGGCGGCAGTATACGCCGTGAAGTTGTTTGCGGCCTGCCAGTAAACCCAAAGCAGAAGAAGAAGAAGTGACGTCAGAGGCTTCATTTGCCTAATCCACCCCCAGGAACTAATTTCCGGTGTGAACGCGATCTGTACTTAGTTCACGAGAACTAAGAGTTCTCAGGAACCTTTGTGGGAAAGTACTTGGTGTGAAGCCCCCTATAGAGTACGATTCTACTTAATNACAGCTCTGCAAACTGTTCCCGTTGTGATTATAAGTTATTCAAGATGATCAAATGTGCATCAGACTTTCTGCCCTTTACCGTTTGTTTACTCACTAATCACATCTCCCCTGGATGTTAGGCTATTTATTTTAATACAACTGCTTTCATTGTGAGGCGATGTTTACAGTGAGAACAGCAATAATATATGTAACAGGCCTACATTACACACTTTATTTGTATGCTTTAGTAGATATCTACAAGTAAACAGTAGATATTTTTCATGACACCATATAGTGCTTCACATAATAAAATATACAAGGGCTGTAGCCTGATATACATGATATGCTTTAGGAGCTGTATGTGTGTGTTGTACAGTCAGTAGGTGTCTGTTGTGGAGTGTATAGGTGTCTGTTGTAATTGAATTTGCCGCCAGCAGAGCCGGTGTGTGTGTGTGTGGGTTAGATAACCCCAACCCTAAACTCTAAAGGCCCAGATACACCGGCCCGAAATCGGCAGTAAATGGGAGTCGGGCCGAACATGAGCGTGGGCACGCCCTATTCGGAGTGGTGTGCGCCGCACCGTCGGGTCTTTTCTGCCGACCTGACGCCTTTTCTTGCCGATTCAACATGTTGAATCGGCGTCGGGAACACCACCGGAAGTCGGACAAAGGGATAACACTGATTGGCTGTTCAGCTAGCGAATCAGTGCATGAGAAGCGTTAACGGAAGTGAGGGAGATAAACAAATGATTTAAAATGGAAGATGGAACACACACGGACGGCTATTTCACCTCATCGGTTTATAGAGCTCCTGTTCGTTCATGTTTTCAATGGACGAGAGTGAAAATGGAAAGAAAAACGCTATTTGTTGTTTGTTTATATCACGGAGTCTGTTCTTCTTCTCTGTTTTCCGGGTTGTTGCCTCTTTTGAATGATGAATACACACTACCGCCGCCTGCTGGTAAGGAGAGTTATTGCCACTCACGCATGCGCAGTTCATACATGCTCGGCTCGGATTTGCGGTGTGTTCCAGTGCGCGAAGTCGGCAAATACGCAGGAGAGTCCGGCGACGCAACAGTCGGTGTCGGCGTCGGCGACATCTCAGGTGACTGGCCGGTGTATCTGGGCCTTAAAAGACACCGGACATGACGAATAGGTGGATCAGTTTGACCTGAATCGAGAAGTCTTTTAGTCCAAGTAAGCCTGGATGTGTGTCTCGTTTACTCACGTCTTCATATTGTGACATGTCTCTTTTTAACGGCAATCCCTTGTGTTTGCAGTCTCATTGTGCTATGTAGAGATCGGGCTCTTGCACATTCACTCTCCCGCTTTCAAATGATTGCTTCATCAAACGATCTCAAAGTGGAGCAGTCAGCAAAGCCCCTAAAAACACTTAAAACATAATCCCCCAGTAGCTAATGATATTATTATTCCTTAGGTTGGTTGTAAATTGCGCTATCTTCATTTTATTGTCTTTACAAAGTGACACTGGCTTGTTTTGCCCTGGAGAGGAAGCCATGAGTCCCACATGCTTCACACTGGTACTTGATGTATAATTTATGCTCATAATGAACAGCTTTTATCATATTCTATATCTTAAAACAACTTGTTTTTCCCCCATGGTCTCTCTCCACCATTAAGCTTGCATAGTGATAGCTTTCTAATTGGTGCTGGGGAACTAAGAGAGTGTATTTGTGGCTACCCCCCCACCCCCCTCTTTTTCATATGGCTTGTAGTCCCCGAGCTTGTTAAAGATGTGAAAGGAAGGGACTCCTCTCAGTGTACACAGGACTGTTTGAGCCCCTGCTGGAGTTTTCACCCTTGGCATTTCCACAGAAAACATTATTTCATGCAGCAAAGGATCGTCAGATGACAAACCGAGGGGCGATCAATGCGTTTTTTTGAAAAGCCATTCAAAGACCTTGACACTGAAACTTGCAGCTGTTCTGCATGTAGAATCATCTAGCTCGCCATTTCAAAGTATTGATTGAAAGTAGGTAATAAGTTAAGGGCGTCACCTTGGACTGATATTGTATGTTGGAGGGCAAATTTACATCTAAATTTCTCCGAGCCCTGCACCTTGTCTCTCTTCATTTTGTGCCAGAGAAGTGGCAATCAGGACACAAGAATCGACTAATTAACCAATGACAGACTGATAGAAAGGGGGTCGAGGTGCCCGGTGGCTATTAAACTCAAGGTATGTGAAGTGAAACAAGCTCAGAACAAAACTGTTCAGGGTTGACGACGACTTAAGAAAACACGAGGAGGAGGAGGAGGAGGGTTAGCCTAAAGCAAAGAGGAATAGCAAGAAGCTTATTCCCAAGTGATCTGTCAGTCAGAAAGAATGCTTTATTTAGATGGTATCACTTTGTTATTTGTGAAACTCTACAGGGAATAATTTTCCTGTCGAATCCTTCACTTATTTCCTCATCGCAGTGGAACTTCTGCAATGAAACGCATTTATCATCTGCAAAGCGACTAAGGCTCAGATGAAACTGTCTGCTAGGCCGCAGATAATTGCCAAATCCTCGCCTTTCTGCGCTTACCTAGCCTATGGTGCTATTGACAGCTTAATCATTTCGCCCCTGCAGCCTGAAATTAGCTTGATCTTATCTGTCAGGACTCCTTTGTCGGCATTGATTTAAGATATTAAGCCTGTCAGTATTTATACAAAAGGTGGCATGTGACAGTTTTATTGCCTGTTTCACTCATTAGACGGTGTACCTTTAAACCCTGATGGGAGTCAGGAGCGAGCTGGAAGTAAACCGAAGCTGTTCCCCGCTCGACTCCCCGGTACTTACTCATTATCGACACTGTCGCTCTGTTGCATCTCCTGCTAGTTTGACTTCCTGCTGTTTCCATTGTTACCCTCGCAGCTTTGTTTCCTAGGATCCCTTTGTTTGAAGTTCTCCTCAAACCAATTGAGAGATTCACTTTTCATATTTAAGATAAAGCCTCGGTCTTGACAAAAGCCTTTCGTCTGTCTTTTGACACGCTTGTTATCAAGACTTTTCTGATATATAAATATACATACTCGATCCCTCCCTCCAAATTAATCTCCCCTCTCTACATCCTCCGCATCCCGACCGCTGGCAGACTCCCCTGACATTTGTTTACCGCGCCATCAATCAGGCCCTTGTCACTGACGCCTCTCAGGCAGAAGATCCTGAACGCAACACAGCTTCTGCATCCTCCACCAAGCTTTTAACAACCACATGGGACAGAGAGAGATAGAAAAGGGAAGGAGAAGGAGCTCCTCTTTGTATTCAAACATCACACGCTTGTGCCCTATTTACGTCTGCGTGCATCGTTTTAAAGCAGTGATCTGGGAATTGGTTGGAAATCTACAGAAAGAGCGTATTCCAATGTACCTTTCTTTTCCAATAGAAGTGTTAGACACATAATCGTGATAACTGCAACATAGATGTATCTTTTGTAAATGTGTCACATTAGTTTATTTTGACTGTTTTCAAACTTTAGAAGTTGTTTTGTTCTTAAAAGCGTTGCTGTGACATTTTAATGGTAGAGGATTGTGAATGGTTCTCTATAAAAGACATCCTCCAGACAGTGCATTGTCACGCAGAAAACTGCAGTTCGTTCACCCTGGATGTTGCAGCAGCTGTGGCACGTTGACTCATTTCTAACTAAGTCTTTGTGTCCCTCCTCACTGGGATTTTTTCAAGTTGAATTCATTTCTTCGGGGCGTTTGTTCTTTGATCTGGTTATGTACAGCTGCGTCAGACAGCCTACCTTTCCTTGTCACCTTAGTTTTGCCTCCGCTGGCTTACAACTGCATCTTTCAAAGGGAAGCTCTGGGAATCCAATTATTTCTCCTCTGTGTAAACAACCTGTAAAGTCAGTGGCCAGGCGTAGAAATGTTGTTTCATCACCCTCAATTTGACTCCTGGCTGTTTTTCTCATGTCATAGTGAAAGCACGCTGAGACCTGCATTTGTTTGTCTGCACGCTGAACTGCTCCCGGCTCACATCTTTGTGCCTAACAGATTCTTATTTTTGGATCCTCGGTGTGAAAAGTGTAGCCTGGAGTGGTGGGAAAACTTTTTCTGTTGACCAAATTGATCTCTGAGGAGTACAACGCAGCCAGGGTGTGTTGCGTGAATGTGCATTGAAATTACTCTTTTTTTTCTTTTTTTGAGCAATTTATTTTGGGCTTCAGACTCGCTTCATAACACAGCCTCCTCATAATGAGAGCAATCACACGCTCATTAAGGCTGCAGAATCTGCTGTATAGTGTTTCCTGTGTTTATTATGCAGAGGGATGCAGCTGAATCATTTTGTGTAAAAAGAAAGGGCTTCTGGTTCATGAGAATTAAATAAAAGTGGCTTTTTCACAGCTCCTGTCCTCTACTCATCCACACTCCTGTCCTTCTGATTTCCTACCAGGTGCCGATCTGCAGGTCTGCCAAACCAAAGGCCCGACATGCTGTTCCAAGAAAATGGAGGAGCGGTATCAGGTAGCCGCACGCAGCAACATGGAGTCTGGTCTGCAGGTTGTCAGCGCTCAACTCAAGCGTATCATCATCCAAAACGCTGCCATATTTCAAGGTAAGCAGTGTGTGTCTTTAGAAAAACAAAATGTTATTTTCACTAGAGCAGAGAGAAAAACACTCCCATTATTGCAATTCTAAACTGATAATTGACGTCCTGAAATCGACTCCACTTTCTTGGCTTCGCATCCCTGTTCACGTCAGCGGCTCACTCCTCCAGACAGTGAGTCATATTTGAAATAAAGCAGGAGCGTAATGCACGCAGACAGGGATGAGATGTTCAGCTGCTGTTGACTAAATGTAAGAATGGCAGAGACGGGTGGTTAAGGTGACTTTAGATGTAGCATGGTTGTCTGTGCCAGACATGTTGTCGCAGAAAGTGACAGCCTCCTGGGATATTGGCGCACTGCAGTCGGTGATGACTGTTATTCACAGAGTGCAAAACGCCAGTCAGCAGCGGCCCTGGGAAGCACTCACAGATGAGAGAGGTCAGAGGAGGCCATTGGTTCTGGCTAAGAGAAGTATTCAAACAACGCTCTTGGCAACGATGATGAGAAAAGAACATGGGAAACTGGAGAGGTTTAACATGCTGTCAGCTGAGAACTCAAGGATGATGGCGCAGGAGGTAGGTGACGGCTGAAAAACTGAAGAGAGAAATGACACCTGCTTACAATGCTGGAAGCTGATATATTATAAAAGTCAGCAGGAGCTGTGTAACAGCATTAAATCAGCATTTCCTTACTGAATTGTTCCTTTAAAGAGCTGAGACTGCTCTGAGCTACAGCTCTTGTTTCTTTGTTCTTGGCTAAGCTAAAGTTTCTCAAAGTTCCCTTCAGGCCTTATAATTCTATTAAAGGAAAAGTTGGACATCTTGGGAACTACGCTTATTACCTTTCTTGTTTGAGAGAGACAGGGTTGAACAGGGAACTAAAGTCAGCCAATCCCTTGCTAACAGCACATTAACTCAATTCACCTCAACAGGGTTAGAAAGCAGTTCTACACACAATTGATGCTGATAGCCCCCAGTCTCACGGCATTTCGTGTTATCGTCACAAAATTAATTTCATCTATTGACACCAACACGATTTTCACATTTTTTTCCGTGTCACACGAAAAGCAATGAATTTCTATTTGTAGTATGTTTCGTGCCTGCAGCACGTCTTTTTGTCCGGTCGGGTCTTGGAAGACCGGAAGCTGTGGGGTTCATAAAGACATTTTCTTACTCAATATCTTACCCTAAGCCTAACCCTAACCCTTTTATTTGAAATAGTATAATGTCTGAGTTTTTTTGCCGTCCGCGAGGAAAATAAATGGGGAAAAGAGCCTCAGAATACTGAAATCTGTATTTTCTTTAATCTTTTTTCCTTCTAATTTGTTATTATTTTGTGCAGGCACGAAACATACTACCAATACATTGCTTCTAAAATCGTTCTGCGTCCGAATACTGAAATCTGTATTTTTTTTTATCTCTTTTTCCTTCAAATTTGTTTTTCATTTTTTTTACTCACCCACACCCGAATCCGTGAACACATTACACCCCTCCTCATCAAGCTCCACTGGCTCCCCATCCCCCAGAGAATTCAGTAACATCCTCCTAATGACATACAAAGCCCTCCATAACCTGGCCCCATCCTACCTGACTGACCTCCTCCACAGACACTCTCCCACTCGCTCCCTCCGCTCTGCCACTGCCAACCTCCTGTCCCTCCCCACCTGGACCAACCTCAAGTCCTGGGGCGGCAGAGCCTTCTCCGTTGCTGCACCCACCCTCTGGAACTCACTACCCCAATCCATCAGAGATTCCCCACCTGTTCAACACTGTATTCAACCACTGACCCCCCACCCCTCCCCTATTTTCTGTTTTGTTTATCTCTTTTTGTATTTTTATTTTTTAATTCTCTGTCAAAGCGTCTTTGAGTTTCCTGAAAAGCGCTATGCAAGTCTCATGTATTATTATTATTACATTGCTTTTAAAATCGTTCTGTGTGACACGAAAAAAATGGGGAAATCGTTTTGGTGAACACGAATCAATAGATACATTTCGTGACTATAACATGAAATGCCGTGAGACTGTGTTGCGATATCATATTAACTTAGAAATACATTCACATCACAGCAACATAGCACTGGTTCACTCAATTGAAGCTCTCGACGGCAAAAAGAGATACGTTAAATGAACGATTCATTGGTGTGTATTCTGAGTTGTGCAGGATAGGCCGCTAACTGGCTAGCTCCGTCTCTACCTCCTGCTGGGAGGTCCTCAGCGGGCGGCCTCCTCATCTTGACCCTGTTTTAGCTGGTATCATCCTGCTCATCTGTCCAGACACTTTCTTCCTCCTCTTGGTGCCAGGAGACTGTTAAGGTCATCAGGGCTGCAGCTAGCGGGCTTTGGGTGGAACTGGTATCCTAAATGTGTAAACCTAAAACATGTTGCACACTTTCTCATTTCTTCTCTTTCACCTTTTTGGCAACTTCTTTTTGTTCTTTCAATCATTACAATTTTTCCAATTTGTTTGTACTTTAATTCAATCCATTCTATCTGTCTTGATTTCATTTCGTTTTGCTTAACTTAACCTCCAAAATCGCATGAGCTGAGTTGAAGGGGTAGGTAGAGATGACTGTGGTCGGTACAACTGCAGCTGACATAGAGGAAGCCTATATTGATGCATTTCGGACCTTATGACCCCTAATCAGAGGGGCTGTTTGATCATCAAGTGGGCCACGGCCAACAGGTCATTTTTTCTTACTGTGGTGGCCTTGTGGCCCACCAGCTCGAGCCTGAGATGAATAAATTGGCACCAATTTCAACTCTGCAAGGTTAATAGGATGCTAAAGCTAACAGCTAGTTATCTTAGCTAAAAAAAAACACCTGTAAACCCTTTTTTTAAATCTTAGAAATGTTATATGCTAGCCATATTCAGTCTTTTAGCTAAGTTTAGCTAACCCACTGACGATTGGCTATATTTACAATACAGACTTAATAATATAGTATCAATCTCCTCAGGCAACTCTCTGCAAGAAAGTGAATGCACTTATTCCCCATGTTTGACTGTTAACAAGGGCAGAGTGACAAAGCAACAAGAGCTATGGATAAAAAAATCGCTTTTTGGCTAGCCCTGGAATGAGCTCAAGACTCCTGACCACAAGAAAGCTAATGGAGTCCCAAAAGTTCAAGGTATTTGTTAGTAGGCCTACAAATGTAAAAAAAAAAAAAGGCTTTCAAATACTAATATAGATTTTTCACTTGTGCTAAATAACAACGTCTCTCTCTTACGAATGAAAAGTGCCTTTGCTAATTTCAGTTCATTCACCAGCTGTTTTGCTCCTACATCCCTACTTGATCTGTTATGACTGTTAGTCAGACTTATTCTTCTCTCCTTTTCTTACTTTGCCACTGGTAACATTTAGCATTTACCACTATGTCGTAATTTCTACAGTTCAGCAAGCGTTACATTGGCTCACTTTAAACCAAACTTGAATTTGAAGTAAGGGCTGTAAACTTTGGGATCAAGGAAACTCCCTGACAACAAAGGGGTACACAACGTCTCCACCACAGAGCGGCCATATTAGCACCAGCTGTTTGAACTATCCATTTCACATTTAACGCTGAGCTTTTGTTATCACACTGCACAGGCCTTTTCGATCAAGCGCAGTGGCTCTGTTTACTGTCTGGGGGTTTCCACTTGAAGTGGGATGTGCACACTCACTTGGCCAACTTTTTTTAGAGAGCGCACACTCATGGGTTGTGAAACGCAGCACCGTCCTGACATGCCAATTAAGACTTGAGGTTTAATGGGGACTGTGGGGTCTGCTTGACTTGGTTGTTACACACTAACTATGTTAGAGACTGCTGCTGTGGTTTGGCTGCACTTTCCTAGAAGCGGGTTCAATGCTAATTGCTTTAGCATAGGGCTTGAGAGAAATCCCCAAACAGCCCCCGGACTGAAATCCTTTTAACATCCTGGTCTTATCTGATTCTCTCTACTTCATTTTGTATTCTCTTTCTTTTCTCCTTTTCCCCTCTCTCTCTTTCTCTCTGACCCTGTCATCCTCTCTCCATCTTTGTCTCACTCAATCTACTTGACTTTTCTTTCTCCTTCTTCTCCCTGCGTCTGTCTCTTCCTCTCTCGTTCGTGCCACTATTGGTAATTGAGTGCATGCCTTGTTTGCAATCTTCTTTGCAGCTCTCCCTCTCTTTTCTTCTGCGCTCACTTGCCAGAGATCAAAGGGCTTCCCCTCTCCACTCCTCTATCTCCTATATCTGAGTGCATCCCCCTCTCCTTCCAGCTCCACCTGCCCTGCTCCGCTTTCCCAAGCCTCAGACTCACCAGAGGTTTTCACCCTTTTGAAGTCAACTTCTTCAGACAGTAGAAAAGTAATGGCTCTGTCTTTTTGGATCTTTCTCCTTTAAGCAGTTAGAGACAGGCTGCTTTAACATAAGGCTTTTTCAAGATCAATACCAGGAAATAGGTACAGCATTAGGGATTTCTAATGATGCGTGCCTCATTCACACTATGTCTCAAATGCCATTTGCCAATCTAATGAGCCAGAGCAGATCTCTTTAAAGTAAACCAGGGAAACACTATTTAATGGATAAACTGCAGCATCCAATTTGTTATTTGACAGACTCCTGAATTTCATTTGGATTCACATTATCAAGATCATAACATCGTCTTTCCCTGCGTGCTGTGATTGCCTCGCACTCAATGTCCTGATGTTGTCAATTAGATCAACATGAGAATCTGTAAACCTGTGCAGGATGCTCATCTTAAAATCTAATCTTTTAAAATGAGAAGCTGATCTCATGCATGCTGAGAATTTAATTTCGGAAATAAATGATGTAGTCCAATATTTCCAAGGAGGGTATTAGTATGGGGTGCTGCATGTTGTTGAGAAGCCTAGAGATTACTTGATATGTTAAATGTATTGCAGGGTTTTAGTAGAGTGCAGATCTACGCATGCGTACGTCACCCTCTGCAAGCTTCTCATGATGTTTGGACAACATGTCGATAGAGCTGTTTCCGAGTTTTTGCTCTGACTTGATCGGGCTGTTCACGTTTTTTCCCGGCTAGTGGGAAGAAAGGGCCACATTTACTACCACTGGCAATTTCTGAGGAGGTGGTTGAAGCGGATGGTCGGACATCATATTTCCCTAACCTTGTATGCTTTGAGGGCCGAAACATAGCTGTTATAAAGTTTAACCCTCGTAATGTCCTCCCGATTACTATGCACCTTGTGCCCTCTGGGGTCAAAAATGACCCCAGAGGGCACAAGGTGCAAGCTGGCTTGCCCTGGCTTGTCTGATATTTAACGCATAAAGTATAAAATGTGAATAAATGTTATGTTACACCTTAAGTTCTACTTCAGTACAACCCATTACCACACATTTCTCCCTCAGTTTTGGAATTTAGTGCCGATAGACCCTTATTTATATGAAATTATACCATTTTCTGATAAAAAAAAAAAAGTGAAACAATGAATTAATTTGAACATATTGTATTGTGACTATTTGTCTTATCAGAGACTGGTATATGTCAAAGTTTAGTAAGGATGCCCTTTTTGAATAATTTATATATTTTTAATGACAACACATAATCACACCTTGTGCCCTCTGGGGTCATTTTTGACCCCGTCTTGCTTGACTGTTATTTCAAGCAAGAATTTAAAGTGGAAACCTCACGGATTTCTGATTCCAGGCTGGGTTGATCTCAGACCACAGGACAAAGGAATTGTATGCAGACACGTCGAGAATGTTGAAGAAGACAACTAGGGGCCAACGGGCTGTCATTCTTTTGCACGTGTACACAAGGTTATCGACACCTCCTTTGTTGTGATTGTAATCTTCGATGATTTTGGGCTGTTTGTCATCCCTGTCGCTCACAGCTGCATCCCGATGCAGAGATTCATCAGAAGAACATTTCTCTGTTTTTTGGGGAGATAGGACACCGGAGCTTGGGTCTCGGTGAAAGCAAACTTCGATGAGAAACGAGCCCTGTCGGCTTTTGACACCAGTGCAGGGGGAAGCTCAGGTTTATTTCTCCTTACTGTTCCCACCATGAACAGCTTTCTTTCAGCAGCGCCAGGCCAAGGGCATGTGAAGTAAAGAAGTTGTCACAGGTTATCGTTTTTCCCTGGAGGCCTTCTGTCATCTCAAGGACAACTCGCATGCCCTGATTTTTTTCTGACATCCCACCAGCAGGTTTGCCAGTGTATATCTGCATATTCCATGCGTAGCTTGACCTGGCATCGCATGCTGCCCATATTTTTATCCCATATTTCCCTGGTTTGCTTGGGATATACTGTTTGAATGGACAGCGACCTCTGAATGGGACCAGGCGCTCATCGACAGTCACATTAGTGCCTGGATTGTACATCATTGGCAGGAGAGACACCCACGTGTCCCAAACGTCTCGAATTGGAGCAAGTTTGTCTCGTGCCCGGCGATCTTTTCTTGTGTCTTTGTCATCAAATCTTATGACTCTGGAGATTTTATGAAACATTTTAAGTGTCATGGTAGCATGGAAAATTGCCCTACCAGACTCTGCATTCCATAGACTTGCTGTAGCCTCTTTGCTGGATCGGTACACTCCAGCTAGAACCAACAAACCCACGTATGCCTGCAGGTCCATTTGATCCATCTTTCTCCATTTTTTCCCATAAACACGCTGCCCCTCCTTGTTAGTCATGTTCAGCACTGACTCTTCGATGGCCTTGGGCAGAAACAGATAAAAAGCGGACTTTATGTCCTCAATACGAGACCTTGCATACATGGTTGGACCCTGGCGGCTTGTCTCTCTCTCTGCTCTCTCTGCTGTTACCATGCGACGTCCGTCACTGGGAGGGATGGAAGACCAGATCATTTTTTCATTCTTAGATTGGAAATATTCTTCCATCTCAGCTGGGTCCTCTTCCTCAGATTCTTCCTCATCAGTGGATTCTTCCACTTCCTCAAAATAAGTGCGGTCCTCCAC
>NW_011341043.1:0-5083 GCF_000735185.1 Notothenia coriiceps
ACACACACACACACACACACACACACACACACACACACACACACACACACACACACACACACACACACACACACACACACACACACACACACACACACACACTGAGCTGAAGACGTTGGCCTACCGTCTTGCTCGGTCTTGGTCAGCTCCACCAGTTTCTTCTGCTTCAGAGTGTCCACCACGTCGGCCAGGCTTCCCTTGCGGCGCTCCGGCGTCCCGAAGGCGAGGCAGATCATCGGATCCTCTGGCTTCGGTGGAGAGGTAGAGTTAGTCCGGTATGAGTACACTGAGCAGCCTTTACTGCTCTCAATGTCCTGGAAAGAGACGGAGAAAGAGACTCAAGGTCAGGTCAACGCTGATTCTAACCTCACTGAATTCAGTTTACACCAGACCAATGCATCGCTTATATATACTTCATGCTAACGGTGTTATGTTGGGACTATCACACAATTGATTTGTTTAACATTGGTGTCAGAGTACTAGGTCTATTACAGAATAGAGCCCACTTTATTTCAACTAATAGGGTATTCAAAAGACCATTATAAAGGAGAAAAGAACATGAATACAACACAGGAATACTGTAAAGCTCAGCTAACCACATAGGCAATTTTGGATCAGTGCAAAATGAAATAACTTATTTTTAGATTAACTTAAATGAACTGAAAGAATTTTTTTTCTTTATTCCTGAAAGCCTGAGCTGCTTTTTTTACCATGGCAGTGTTTTTAATTTTCATTTTATTTCACTAAAGTTTGTTAGCATTTTATTTAGTATGTTAGTTTAGTACATTGCTTTAGTCTTATCTGCACTGAAGCTTTGCTGTTGCAACGCTGTGAACTTCATCGATGTCAGAAGAATAAAACGTTTCTTATTCTGATTATGCTTCTCAATAAAAACATCAGCTCCGCCAATGAGATTTTGCTTTCGGTTCGATTTGTTTTTTGGAAGGTTTACGGGAAAAAAATACAGGCACGATTTTCATTAAACTCAGTATTTGGCCAAAGAACAACACATTTAGGAGCAAACCCTCATCACAGTGCAGATGCATTCATTATTTTTCACTGAAACGGCCTTGCCGGTGGTCTGCTGTCTCTGAAGTCTCTTTCAGTTGAGTAATAATCCTGGGAGAGTTATGAACCTAAGGTTTTCCAAAGTTTAAGTCCCACAAATCAACAAACGACATGTTGGCACCGTTTCTTTGGCTTCTGCTCTATAGCCTGTTCTATAAGGTAGTGCCAATGTACAAGTACGAGTAACTCCATTGACGGACCCTTATATCTTCAGGAACAGAGTGTCTCGCCCACGGTTGTTTACTCTGCTGTGTTTTGAGTTAAGTGAGAGGCACAAGGAGTCTATATTTACCGAGAAGATAAGCCCTGCAAGACGACCACATTGTCCCACACAACAGACACTCCAGCACAGGTGTTCTAACACCGGGGTCTATTTCTGGACGCTTTCTCCTCCTCTTACAGAGTGGGGGGATCTCCAAGAACTTTAGGAGGCTTAGGTTTCAAAGACAAGGGGCTTTAACTAACAGCAGGATCTTAAGACGCCCTTGAAATGGCTCCTGGAGGCCCTGTTGTGCACTTTGTCTTTAAGCGGAAGATGCCTCTGTAATAAGGATTAGGAGATCGTGTGTCACTTGTGGGAAGTTCAGGTGTATTCTTTTCTGCTCGTGCACAACGCTGCCAAGGACTGTTACAGACAGAGTGGGGGAGGCAGATCATATTTAAAACCCAAAGGTCACACATTCAGTCGCTGCAGCACACAATAAACAACCATGAACCCCCGCTGTGATGCATTATTATTATTATTATTATTAAAAGTTAGAATAAAATATTTGAGGAAAGCTTTGTAGGCTTTGCACAATTCATGACTCTGTTCCCAAATCTGTTTTTAAAAGTGAATTCAAATGACGCATTCAATTTCAGGACTTTTGTGATACATTTATGTGAACTTTTTCAAATATACTTTTTTAAAAACTGGCCTTCAAATATCAGCAAATGTTCCAAAAGTTATTTGTCCTTAACTGTTTGGCGATGGTGGAAAAGGAAAATATTTAGTTGTCAGTCCTAAACTCCAATACCTTCCAAATAACTGTTTTATTACTTGCTTTTGTGTGTGTCGTGTTACCTCGTCACCCTATTGCTAACTTTTTGGAAAGTTTTTTTTAGTTTAAATGGTTCCTATCAGACTCCTGCTGTCAGCCATGTGGAGAATAGTCACATTCAGAGCTGTATGTGACAACTTCTAAAAGCAACATTTTGCATCAAGGCCACACCAAAAATTGTGTTTAAAGTTCTTAGTGTTTAATTGTTGTTATAATTATTATTTATTTCGAATCATTATTATAATTAATGAACATGTTCTGATAATACGCTACAAAGTGTTGCATATACTGTATTTCAAACGTGTGTACCACTTCTTGTGTTACAGGACAGACAAATGGACTTTTATCTTAGATACATTATGTTTAAAGCATTCATGCTCATATAAGCATATGTGTGTAATAAAAGGTAGAAAAGACCCTTCACAAACGCAATAAGTGACATGATTACAATGAAATACTGTTAATATCAGACAACTACAAAGGCAAATCTGAATCAGTGAAGAATAAAAAAACGAATCTGTATTTTTTTTAAAACATGAATAGGGCTTTTGTTTGGGAAGTGTGTTCTGCCACAACTTTGAAACCTAAGGAAACTTTACTCTCAGAACGTTCCCCTTCCCTCAGAGGCTGAAGTCAAACACACCTCCTCCATTAGGGACCAACAGAACCTGAAGCCAAGTAACTAACACCTCAACACACACACACACACACACACACACACACACACACACACACACACACACACACACACACACACACACACACACACACACACACACACAAAAACAGGCAGTAGAGATATATTAGAACCGAGGGCTATAACTCTCTGGAGGAGAAGCCTCACTGGGCTGCCTACAGCACTGCCTGCAGACACACACACCAGGGAGGACCACTGGTGTGTGTGTGTGTGTGTGTGTGTGTGTGTGTGTGTGTGTGTGTGTGTGTGTGTGTGTGTGTGTGTGTGTGTGTGTGTGTGTGTGTGTGTGTGCGTGTATTCAATTGTGCACAATCATCATTATGTATGAGAATCTGCGCAGCCTGTGTACCCCTGCATGTATTTCATGAGTGTTTTATGAGTCATGTGCCCGGAGTGTGTACACTGTGTACACTGTAGTGTGTACACACACTAACCACATTTGTTTTATAGATTTGAGTTATAGCAACACGTCTCAAGATAAGATATGGTCAATTTCTCAGCGCCGCGCGTAATTCACGTCTCACCATCGCAGCGGGCACCACGTTCTCCCACTCAGCATCCGTCAGCTTCTCCCTGATTGGCTGCAGCTCGTCCGGGTGGGGTCTGTCGTGTGAGGGGGGGGTCGGCGGCTCCATCGGGCCCTCTCTCTCCTCGCTCGTCCAGGCCGGGTTGTCCTGACCCATCGCTTCCTCTTCCTCAGATGCTGGGTGGAAGGGAGGCGTTGCTCGCATGGAAGACATCATTCTGCGAAGGAAAGGGAAAGGAAATGGTTTCAATTTTGTGGCCACAGTTTGTACCGGTACATCAACATATGTCAAGTATGTCAAGTATGTCATTATAGGCACGTTTTGGGTATAGAAGAAGAGGGATGAGGAGAAGGCTTGATACAACATAACATAATGTAGGAAAGAAGAACCCGTGATGAGCTGAGGGTCTAAACTTGGGCTGCTGACCTCAGAAGGATAGAGAAGGAAACATATTGATCACCAGTGAGACAGTGACCAAAACCATCTTGAAGAGGTTGTTGTGGGACATTGCCATAAAGGTTAGAAGGTGTGTAAAAATACATCTCTTCCATTTTGCAGTGAACGTACTGCATAGCTGAGTCAATTTTTCCCAGCCAAGGATCCATTGTTGTGTGTGATTGAGTGTGTGAGCATCTCTACAGATATCCATGCATACTCCTGCTCTAATCTGCTATTTATTTAGTATGCTCATGTATGGCTTTATGCTCAATGACCTCTCTTGGTTTGCGGTAATTCAATACATTTTTATCACAATAAATTCTTGTGGGATTAAATGTTTTTTCAGGCAGCTTCAGGGCGGCAGTAAAACAGCTCTGCCCCAGACACACCTGGCAGAGGCATGCACTCTCTAATGCTGTACTGAAACATACTCTGTAATGTGGACAATCATTAAAGGAAAATACACTTTTCGTAACTAAATCATAGGTACGTACTTATTATTGCTTATATTTATTGTAGGTATTAATTTTGTATTTTTATAAAAATGTGTGTTAGAGCCTATGCTTGATTATCATTATTACTATTACTATTATTATTATTATTATTATTATTATTATTTATAATTAGAGTTTTCTGATAATTCGCTAAACATTGTTGCATATACTGTATTATCTTCGTTTCCCCCCTTACTTTGGTGTTTGCGGTCAAATTTGACCGTTCCTGTTTTAACTGCTATTACATTAACACAAAAACCATTAATCATCAAATATACAAAGATAGACACTGAACATGTATTGCGTGTGCCAGGTGTGATCCATGTGGGGGGATGGGCACATAAGAGCGGGAAATGTGTGTGTGTGTGTGTGTGTGTGTGTGTGTGTGTGTGTGTGTGTGTGTGTGTGTGTGTGTGTGTGTGTGTGTGTGTGTGTGTGTGTGTGTGTGTGTGTGTGTTTTATCTGATCCGGATGGTTACTAATTCCTTTTCTTTATGGCGGTCACACCATGCGTGTTACAAAGTTGACTAAATCATCCAAAATGCAATCACAGTAGTGATCAGCAATTGTATATGTTCAAATGTCTACTGTGAAGGATATCATAAAGCCTTAATGCAATCGAATGTAAAACAAAAAAGTTATGATTTGATGAAAGTAGTAAATCGGTCAGATTTGACCCGAAGACAACAGGAGGGTTTTAAAGGACCATTTTGGTTATTGAAACGTGGTTCTTATTTTTTACATTTCTATCATTTAACTTACCAATGTAATACAGTAGCTTTAATCTGGAAATGTAAAATATTGAATGTGTTATTACTT
>NW_011341044.1:0-3266 GCF_000735185.1 Notothenia coriiceps
CCTTACCGTACGTCGTAGCATTACGACTACTACACACACACACACACACACACACACACACACACACACACACACACACACACACACACACACACACACACACACACACACACACACACACACACACACACACACACACACACACACATATTCTTTCCTCATGCAGGCCCAAAGCCAGTGAATCATCCTTGCGTTTAGGACTACCTCAGGCTAGCCCGGGGTTAGCGTAGCTAGCTCAGCCATGAAGTGACAGTAATTGCAGCATGATTTTTCTTCTCCTTTTTGTTGCCTGTGTTATAAATGAAGGCAGTGACCCGGCATCTGTCATATCACATTTGAAGCAACTTGGTAGAAACGCAAGGCCTACAGACAGACCGGAACCAACTGATAGCAACGCTGTTTGTGCATAATACTGTACATACAACTTTGGATCAGACTAAAATATAGAAAAGATCTTTGAAAAAATGTGGTCCAGACATTTAAAAGGCCCTATTGTGCTTCCTGTGGTTTTCCCTTTCCTGTAGTGTGTTATGTAGGTTTTGGTGAATTGTAATGGTCTTTTCTTAGTGCGTGAGTTTCTGAGGGTGAAAAGAGGTGCTGCAGCCCAAATATGAGTATGAGACAAATAAATATAATAATATTTTTGAACATTAAAGCATGGAAACATTTTACAGTGGAGGAACTAAATACAAATATGAACCTGACAATGACCAGATTAGGGCCCCTGCAAAGTGCTGTAGTGACCGAGAAGCTGGCAGCTCTGTTTCTAGATGCTTTGTAAGTTGACGTTTGTGTGCCAGGATTCTCTTGTAAACCAGATTTTTAATCTCAATGAGTCTTGTCCTTGCTAAATAAATAAATGCAAAATAATCTAAAGAGTACATGCAGCTGCGAGTGTGACTTTTCTTTTTTTTTAAAGTCAGTGTTTTATCCCCAAGGAGCGAGGGCTAGTATCAGGATGGGTGCTTCCCTCGAAGTGTCACTGACTATCTGCTTCTCCACTGAACCTCACCGCCAGGAGACACGAGGGAAATGTACCGTACTGAGGGGAGAGGAGAGGGGACGAGGGTAAAGGAACAATAAGACAAAGGGCAGAGAAGGAGAGAGAGCTGCAGGAAGAATGTGAGGAGAGCAGGGTAAGAGGGATCTAACACTTTATGTATCTATGACTGAGAGGCACTCTTTGTATTCTGTGAAATATGTGATGTCTCAGGATTTTTACGTTTATTTTACGGGATAAATTAAATATCTCTGCATTCTGTAAATATATATATTAAACTAAATCAACAAAAAAACAAATATGGTTGAATCAAACGCACAATCCAATGGCAAATAAAGTTATCCGGTCAACATTCTACATATTCTTTACTTAGTAAGATGTATTTGCGTGATGGTGAACATTTATATCCGTCTGACAAACAACCAGACACAAACACATACACACACAGAGACACACACACACACACACACACACACACACACACACACACACACACACACACACACACACACACACACACACACACACACACACACAGGGATACGCACAACAAATTGGAGTCTGTCCCCTTTATCACCACTTTGTGTTGTCTGTCAACATGTTCATCGATTTCATCATGTTCATTGATTTCATCAAAGTGTACAGAGGCCTTAAAGGAATGCGAGTGTGTGTTTCTTTGCACTGTGTGTATCTGTGTGAAAGGACGTTTGTTATTTTTCTTGTGTGTGCGCCTGTTTTTTGTTTTGTTAGATTGACAGCTTAAATGAGAGAAGACAATGTGACAGACAGTTTTTTAAACCTCTGCAGATGTTTCCTGTTTTTCTTAATGTAACACGAACAGAATATTAACTAGAAAGGCACTTGCAGGCCTTTCTATAAGAGCATAACAAAAACAAGAATTGTTAGGTTAGCTTAGCCACAGTATTATTTTCTCTGTTCAATGACGGTTTAAAAAATGCCCCAAAAAGCATAAAAGGGCCTCTATGATAATGTTTTGCCTGTAATAGCTATTTGAAAAACATAAAATACACTCATGGGATTTTTTTTATCAAACATACAAGCTACTAACCGGCTACCTCCTTATTCAACTCGAAAAACAAATCAAACACTGGCTATCTACATTTTAGGATTAAAACTAATGTAACTTTCCTTACAAGCTGTTAAGCACCTTGATCTTTAAAATTCGCCCGGGAACCCAACTGCCATTTAATTAGGTTACTTTTTGTACTGCCATTGGCAAAATTCAATCTAAATATCTCCTCAAACTTAAGTTGTTACACCAAAACCTCCTCACTTTTAAGTAAATAAATCCTCAGTGGTGAAGGGTCCCAAATATAGCATCACCGACCTCCTTCAGGAGTACACCCCCTCCCTCACCCTCCGCTCTTCGTCCGTAGGACTTCTCACCGCCACTACACATCCGACAGGCTGATTACATAACAACATTCAAAACCCACCTGTTCAAACTGGCATTTTCTTTATAATCTGCACCCTGTGTCCTTTTGTGTCCTTATAGTCCATTTCCTGTTGTTTGTCTTGTCTTACCCCGGCTGATACTTCACTAAATCCACTATTTAATTCTTCCCTATATTGCCCCTATGCCCTGTAAGGTGTCCTTGGGTGTTATGAAAGGCGCCACCCAAAATAAATGTATTATTATTATTATTATTATTATTATAGCGTTTCACCAAAAAAAATTGTTTTAGTTTTTCAGCAGAGGCTCGTGTCCCAACATTTTCAGGGGTACTTGTGTTGCGTATCAGTAACTGGGTGTATTTCTCTTCACCTCCTTCTCGCCGTTTGAAGTCGACAAACTATGAAGGATGACTCATTTGAAGCTAATGCTGTATTGAATCTACCCCGTTTGAATCCAATGTGTTTCAAAGCTTGTGTGCTTTGAAGTCGATGCTTGTCCCCTCTGAAGTCACGCTTCTCAGAGACAGTGCTCTCTGAAGTCAATGCGTGTCCCATTTGGAAGCCAATGCTTGTTAAAGGATGGATAGTAAAGGGGCGATGAATGCAAGGCTGAATGAAAGTCTTTTGGTTGGTTGCTTCCTAAACACTGGTTGCTGACTTTCCCCTTAGCTCGGCTCAGATGGCAATCGTTTCCTACTCTCAATGGGTCGTGGTTGAGCTGCATGTGTGTGTGTGTGTGTGTGTGTGTGTGTGTGTGTGTGTGTGTGTGTGTGTGTGTGTGTGTGTGTGTGTGTGTGTGTGTGTGTGTGTGTGTGTGTGTGTGTGTGTGTGTGTGTGTGTGTGTGCATGT
>NW_011341045.1:0-8678 GCF_000735185.1 Notothenia coriiceps
ACCCTCCATTATGGCTTTGTCTAACGCATCTGGCTCTCAGCTTGTCGGACTAGCAACAGTAACCAAGGGGGGGCGTGGCTTTGCGAAAGGTCAATTGCGGCCCTATTAATTCAAGCATAAGTCTTCCAGGAAAGAGCCAGTACTCTGCATACACAATCACAAGCTACAGTCATCCAGGAATGATCTTTGAACTACATTGTCTGATATCCTGTACACAAGGACAAGCTGTTGTCATGCAGGACCTATTCAATTTCCCATATGTAAAATAAAAAAATCTGCAGTTGTCCAGGAATTATCCGATACCCTGTGATTAGCGGGCTAAAATGCAGTAAAGTTCATAACTTTGTGGTTGAAGAACAGTTTTCCTACTGTTTGGACTATTGTGATTAGTGATGTGTCGGTCGCGAAGGAGTCGGCCCAAAGAGTCGGCTCTTTTAAGTGAACGACGGGAGCCGGCTTGCGCCCGCGAACAAGCCATTCTTTTTTAAATTTTTTTTATTTATTTCCAAGACAGAATGATATGATGATCTCCCCGCTACGGTTGCTCCGTGAATGCATTCAGTGACATGTAATATCCAAGGATTAGAGACTGTTGGATGCTGCTGTTTTGAGTATTGCAATATATTTATTTTCTTTATGCTATTTATGTATGATTATTTTTAGGCTCCGCAAATATTTGTTGTCCGTTTGTATAGGTGTTGCTATCTGCTTTTTGTGCGTTGTTCCACAATCAGATTCAGAGTTACAAGGGTGTGTAAATAAATGCACAGCAAATCATTTATATTAAAAATGTAATTTTTACTTTTGAATACTAGTACAAAGGATGTATTGGATAATTTAAGTGATATGTGTACTGTACACATATAAATCATTAGTCAAAACAGGGCTACATTTGATTGAATTATAAAAGGTATATTTTGCAGATAAACCTAGTAACCCCGCCCCCTTTTTTGAACGGCTCTCACAAAGGAACGGAGCCATAAGCACCGGCTCCCTTCAAAGAGCCGTAATTCGCATCACTAATTGTGATCGACGAGATTAATATGAGTTTAAGTATTGTACTTTAACTAATTGTTATGGTGTCTACAAACAAACTCTAATGCTATTAGCGGCTAGCGATTAGCATGGCAAATCATCCCTTAGCATGCATAATGTTAGCTTAGCATGCATAATGTTAGCTTTGCTACTGAGTTGGTTAAGTCAAGTGTCTGTTAGGTCGTCATGAGATAGCATATCTCTGTGGTTTAGATGATTTATGTGATATAGGACACAGACATTTGTAACTGACAGTGCTGCTGTTTCTGCTGCATCCTGCCAGCCACCCTCCTTTTTATCTACCCAACTCATCAGTCCCTTTCCTCATATTCCCCAGATTCTCTATAGCCTGACATAATCTGACATCCACATGCTTTTTATTTAATGCTTGTGGAACAAGTGAAGTGGCTTCTACTGTTTTTGCTCTTTTTGGGTATACTTTCAGTGTGAGTGTGTGTGTGCAGAGTGTGAAACCACAGTATATGTTTTTGAATAATGGGTAACTGATTATAGGCACTTGTGATATGTGAGTGAATTAGAAAACATTCAAAGGAATTTTTGGAAACTGTTAATTCTGTGTATTATTTAGAAGTTTTTTACTATTACTTTTGTTTCATTTGGAGTAATAAATAATGGGTTGTGGTTGCTTTGCTTTTAAGGTTTTATTGTTGAGTCTTATTTGACAGTTTGACTGTGACAATGGGCTAAAAAGTGTAAAGATATGAGTCTTGAATGAGTTTGAGCAGGAAGAGCATTGGTTATAGTGGAACATTTATGTGAATTAGAAATATACTTCCCTCATCTTGACATTAACATTTTCCTCACTCAATTTATATTTGAGAATATCTCGGATTAGGTCTTGGGGCATTTCCAATATTCCAAGATAATCATGTTCATTTATACTATTCCTGCTGGCCATGGGCCAATGTTCGAGTGCCATCATTTTTACAAAAAAATGAGGCCATCACAACCTTTAGTAGTTTCGGCTGATTGTAAATCATGGCTCACTGTGGGTGGTTCGCGTTTGCCCATTTAAAACAGCAGGTGGAAAACAACAGGTTATTCAGTGGAAAGAATCAGTAAGGCAATAACCCACAAGCTCATTACAGCTTCCTATTTCGTAACCGACAACCATAATTGGATGTGGCACATGCAAACGATAACCTTTGCACCATAATTCTTTCTTTTCCCACTGTATTAACATTTCTCATTTGGATTCATATTATCTAATGGATTGCACAATCGTATTGAGAGGGAGTTGATGCCCAATGAGTTGAATTGCAACAGAAAACTGACCACATTTGTGACTGGGCCTTTTCTGTTGACTAATCAGGCAATGAATCAGGCTTGTGACCCCCATCAAACTGTACTACAAACAACAACCCGGTATAGCAGTAATGGACAATTTGGGTTCAAATCAGCATTAATCTGTACATTATCTAAATCTGGGGCGAAGGAAATCTTGCTAATATTTCTCAGCCTACTGCCATTGTGACCGATATAAAAGGTCAAAAAAGGGTGGAGAGACGAATGGATTTATTGAGAAAGAAATACTCACAATCACTGCAAGAATATGATCATATCCTCCAATAGCTTTTTTAAGTCGGCCCGATAAACTAGCGAAAGCTCATTCTTCTTTTTTAATTAAATATAAATCACTATACTGCAGTGGATGTAACCATATTCTTTATGGGGTATGAATAAAGTTTGTAGAGAGCTGTGAATTTTATTGTCTGTAATCAGCATATCCTTTGTGTGCTTGCCAAAAAAAAACATTGTTAGTGAATTGATCATTAAAAAAAATCACATAAATACAGACCCAACTCCCAAGTGCACTCATTTAGGAGTGTGCCCTGACAGAAGCATATTGTCAAACATTAAAGATCTCCTATCATGCTATTTTTAGGCATCTATTATGGGTCTCAGATATATAGAAATATATAAAAAACATGTCTATGATGTGTTATGCTCACAATACCAAACAGATCCTGCATTTTAGAACATCCCTCATATCCCCAGTCCGCTTATCATTCTAATCAGGCCGCAGCCGCTGGCTAGAGAATGGCTGATTCTGGGTCCTTTACCANCCATATCCATCTAATCAGCCAGCCCTGTTAGAGAATGGCTGATTCTGGGTCCTTACCAAAAAAAAAAGAGAGGGGGGGAGCTTGTGCCTGCTCAGAATTCTACGAGATAGAGCTAAATGCTGCTGTAATTAAATGCCATATCATGTTCCAAACCACACCAAGGATTATTTCTGAAACAGTATGGAGTTCAAATGCTTTTTCTCTTGTGGGTCATGAAAAATGACCCACAAGGTGAGTTATTTTTTTTACACATACTCTCTCCAGTACAGGTTAGCTCTGAGTGTTAGCGATGCTTGCTAATGTAAACAAAGACCATATTACTTCCAAAACACGTTTGGCATTGCTTCTGATAGACAAGTTTCTGATAGGGCCGTGGGTCCAGAATTCCGATATTACGTCATACCGGACGCAAATCTGGGTCAGCTCCGTTGTACCCCCTTTTTTAGAGATTTGGTTACGGAGGTAAAGAAAGAGGGTTTTGTTTTCCGGCACTTTGTGAGTTCCCTGACACAAAAGGGACACATATTTATGAATAAAAGACATTAAAAAGTGCATTTTGCATGATAGGAAACCTTTAATACTGGATCATCTGACCTTACAATACAAGTATGGAGTGTGAGAGCAGGAGCATTTGGGCAAAAACACTTTGAACAGATTGCAGTACACATGCTATTGATTGGACTCTGCAGGGCTCCAATAGCTCATTCCCTGCCGAGCCAGACGGCGTTTCCCTGCCTCTCATTCTCTATTGTCATCAGCTTTCCCAGTTCATCTCACACATATGGAAAAACATGCTGAGAATGACAGAAAATGAACAAGGGTGTGCAATTTCAGAAACCTAAACAGATCATTGCTTTGATGAATGACACACTGAGATTGGACAGAGAGAGAAACTGGAGACAACAGGAGTCAGAATAAAGATAACCTTCAGTTCCTCTCCTGTCTGATAATACACCATAGGATATCTGGCAACTCTTTGAGTCATCTCTGCTGCTTATTTCTTTAAATGTAGGTACATGTGTTCTGCTAGATATTTATTACCCTTATTTCTCGATGAAATAGGGTAGGAAGTACAAGGTGCTCTTTCCACTAAGAAAAAGTATGGCCTTGGTTTGGCTCTGAATCAGGCCGGATCTCTTTGAATACAATGCAACTTCAACACTCTCTGTAAATATGTAATTTGCTAGTCTCAAGATGGCAATTTCAGGTGTTATAAATGAATGTATTATAAACAATGAACTAGTGAAAAACACTCAGGCTGCAATTTATTTTCCAATATTAGCACCTCAAGCAGCCTTTATATCAAAACAATACAGACAAGGTCATATGACTTCTAATCAGATTTGCTAAGCTTTAAGAACATTTAAATAGGTGATAAAGTCTATCCTAAAATGGCTTTAATCAATACTATTTTATTAACAATGGCTCACAGGAACAATTGTAATGTGTCGTTTGTAGAGACTTCAGAATATTATAATCAGACTGCAGTTCTTCTCAGCACTAGGGATGGGTGATACTGCAAAATGTGGTATTGATCTGATACCATGTAAATACAGGGCCAGTATTGCGGATACCAATACTTTTTCACTTTTAAAAGCAGCTTAAATAAAATTCCTTAAACCCTTATCTTCAACCACAGAGAAATGTTGTAGGTCCTTTACAATCTTTTTAACAGGGAAATCACCTAGGTGCGATAACAATCTGCATGTAGGCTAAATATAGGAATACTAATGTTCTTTTGACTGTTACAAAAGGGTTTTTATATATTCAGCCATATTCATATTTTAGGTATATAGGTATACATTTTTCAGTTCCAGTAAAATAATTTATTTAGATGTATTTCAATTGGGCAAAAAGAGGACATTTTTACTAATTAATAATTGCAAATACAAATCTATCCAGTATCCTTTTAAAAGCAGTAGAAATTACTCTTTCACCTATCCAGAAAAATGTGAAAACTGGAACCAGATTATAGAGACACAAACTGAAATGATGCGAGTAAACTGGTTCCTTTACCAAGCTGGAACTGTGTGCAAATGTGTTTATGATTATTGATGGAGTTTGAGCAGTTAGTGAATTTTGCTAAGTTACTTCACTACTGTTACAGATGTACATGTTCAGTTTTACCTGAGAACAGAGGTAAACTGATCACTTCAAGCAATGTTGTCAATTTACCATCATTCTCAATAGATTTGTTTTCTTTTAAAAAGGCTCAATGGCTCAATGTCATCGCTCCTCTGCCAACGCCGATAAAAATAGAGACGTCTTTTTTTCTGACAGACCATTCCCAGCTGACTACTGACCAGCACACAATCCTATCCTTTTTCACACCTCGCCCTCTCCACTCTCCACCACCATTTCTCCACACCTCTTCTCTGCCCGGTCTCCTTTCAACTTCCTACTTCCTCCAGGTTTCTTTCTGCTCGTCTAAAAATGCGTTTCAATGACAGATGCCAACAGGTCAGAACCGGCATGAGACTCATGGTGTGATCAAAGTGTGATTCAGTGAAACATACTCTTATAAATAAAGAACCTCTGATACCGTGGGTAAGGGACGATATTTTTCAAGGGTTCAAAAGGGGTCTAGTTTTACTCACTGGGCTAACTTTAGAACCTCAGAGCAGATTAACCCTTCACAAATTATGTGTCACGTTAACAGGTACTAATTTGAACCCAAGAGCATGACACAGATACAAACAGTGTTCAAAAAGTTCAGTTTAATCAAGTTGGAAACAGGCAGGGTCAAAACCAGGAAATCCAGCAGTCACATAAACAAATCCGATCAGGGAGCAGGCAGGACACTCAAGGTCCAACATCCAAACAACTATAAATGTGTCGAACTTGTGACATTCTGACCTAAACAAATGAAGCTCAGCGCAAGTTCAGGCAGGAAGACCAATCACTTCGTATTGCACGTCATGGCAATATTCGCTCCCTTCACTAAATGATAGGGAGCGCCACTCCTCAGCTAACCTATCACTTCCCTCCATTCACAAGCCTAATTATCGCACCTGTTAATCCCTCTATATATGCTCTCCCCTTTTCCATCAGCTGTCTTCCAGGTGTCAACGCGCAAGTTGGTAGCTTACACTCCTCTTACGCCTAAACACTTGATACGAAAAACAACAAACATGTCTAATTCAGACTCTTCAGAGAACTTACCTTTTTCGAAGGATCTGGATCCCGATTCCGATGCACTTCCAGAGGAAGCGTCAAACTCCTCAAGTCACCGTCGCCTCAGTTCTCGTCTGAGCGCCCGCAGCGGCTCTCGTACAGCAGAGGCAGAATTCCTCGTCGCCCATCTCCGCAAGCAGGGCATCACCCCAGCCCCAGATCTCCTGCTTTCCCAGCTCCGTGAGCTGTCGGACCAAGCCTCCGGCGCGTCTCCCAGCACAGGCCAGCAGCTCCAGCCAGCCCCCCCGGAAGAGGGCGAGGGCGCTCTCGCGGCCGCGGGGGCAAAAGGTCTAAAAAAGCGAGTCCTCCAGGAGCTAGCTCGGCCAAGAAATCCTCCACTCCTCAGGCTCGCTCCAGCGGCGCCGCTCAGCCCGGGAGCTCCGGCACTCAGCCCCTCTTCGATGGCAGCCTAGTCAACACACTGCAATCTCTTGCAAGTTCTATGCTCCTAATCGACGCTCGCCTCCAGTCCATGGAGAGAGGCCAGGCCGGAGCTTCAACCTCTGCGGCGGCCCCGCCGGGTCAGGATTTTGCATTAGGCATGGTAGTTCCTTCTCACTCTCTGGCTTCCGCCCTCCCGGCCCCTCCCTCAGGTAGGCCCTACATTCCCCAAGTCGCTAACATCTCCTCACGGCTCAGAGCTAAGATCCTCGACGGGAAAGACATTGATTTAGTCAGCCTTATTCTGCCGTCCCCGGAGTGCGACAAAGCCATCGCCTCGGGATGAAGCATTACTGCGGTATTTAAATCTGCAGACCCCCGGCTCCTCAAAGACCTTTCTATAGGGCAATTTCTGGTAGCTTTTAGCATCTTCCGCGATGCCCTCTGCGCAGTTTACCCTGAAAGGAGAGTGGAGTTAGATGCTTATCTGGCCATGATCGGCGATCTTCACATCAAATACGGGAAATCCGTGTTTTACCAATACCATAAAAGCTTCTCTAGCAAAGCAGCGCTGCACTTAGCTCATTGTAACATCCGCCTGGACTGGTCCGTGCTGGATACCGAGCTGCTCGTTATGGCTACCGGCGGGCAACAAGTCGTCTCGTGCATCAGTTGTGGAGCGCAGGGCCACACCTCTCCGCTCTGCCCTTCAGTGCCTCTCTCCGGGTCTAGCGTTTTCCCCACGCAGTATTCTGGGAACAATAAACCAAACAGTCAGGTGATCAAACAAGGGGATAATAAGATTTGCGTTTCTTTTAATGAGAACGTGTGTTCCTACCCTCATTGTACTTTTCTTCATATTTGCAGTACCTGCAGGGATGCTCACCCGAGGTCAGTTTGCCCCAGGCGCCGGCCCCCCTTCCCGCGCCAGAATCAACGTGGTGGAAAAACCTCTTAAAACATCACCCCTCAACTTCCATTAACACCACACATTTAGCAGCTGCGCTTTCGACTCAGCCAAATCCTGTGTTCGTTGATTATCTTTTGTCAGGGCTCTCTCAAGGGTTCAGGGTAGGGATCCTTTTCCCCCCCTCAGTGACTTTAGTGGCAAAAAACCTGCAGTCAGCCACCAAAGAACCCACCATAGTCTCTCAGCTCATTCAAAAAGAGCTCAACAAAGGATATTTAATCGGTCCTTTCCATTCCTCTCCGTTCCCAGTGTTCCAGACAAGCCCAATAGGGGTTGCTACACGCAAATACTCTGAGAAGAAAAGGCTCATCTTCGATCTGTCCGCTCCTCGCGCTGGCCCGTTTTGCAGCATCAATAGCCTTATTCCCCCAGAGTATTTTTCTCTTCATTAAGCTTCAGTTGATAATGCCATCAAGCTCATCAAATTCGCAGGGCAAGGAGCGTGGCTTTCCAAAGCAGACATTACTGACGCGTTCAAAATAATTCCCATTCACCCATCTCAGTGGCACATGTTCGGTATCAGATGGGAGTCCAAATTCTACTTCGCTGTCCGTTTAACCTTCGGGTGCAGAAGTAGCCCTTGCATCTTTAATTCTTTATCCGAAGCCCTCTGCTGGATTCTTCTGAACATCGTCACGAATCCCTCCGTTCTGCATCTATTGGATCGATTTCCTCCTCACTAGATCCCCCTCGGGACAACTCAGGCGCCTCTCTAGCAAAACTCAAACTATGCTTTCAGGAGCTAGGTGTTCCCCTCTCAGGAGAGAAAACGCTAGGTCCCACCACACGCCTGGAGTTTTTGGGCATTACACTCGACTCCATAGACATGGAAGCGTCTCTCCCCACGGACAAACTGCAGCGCATTCGCGACATTACAAAGTCCTTCTGTGAGCAACAAATTATCACCAAGCAGCAGCTGCTCTCCCTGCTCGGGCACCTCAACTTCGCCATGCGTATTATCCCTCAGGGGCGCTCTTTTATTTCCCGGCTCCTGGATACAGCGTCGGCTGCAGAAAACCTCCATGACCACG
>NW_011341046.1:0-1834 GCF_000735185.1 Notothenia coriiceps
TGTACATGTTTGTGTATGTAGAGTCTGTGTGTGAGTGTGTGTGTGTGTGTGTGTGTGTGTGTGTGTGTGTGTGTGTGTGTGTGTGTGTGTGTGTGTGTGTGTGTGTGTGTGTGTGTGTGTGTGTGTGTGTGTGTGTATCCTGTGTTTGCCAACTACACACTGCCCCTCCATGGACATCTCTGTATTTTAGTTTGAAATAGTATTTTCCTTTTTCTGCTTTTAAAAGTGATTATTAAGAACATACATGATGTCCATTTTGCATTCAGAGAAATTATCATAGGAACTCTTAATGAGTTTGTTAAGTCCCCTATGCACACGAAAGAGGAAAGGTTAAAGAAGACATATTATGCACATTTTCAGGTTCATATATGTATGTTGTGCCTCTACTGGGACATGTCTCTATGCTTTAATGTTCAAAAATCTCTTTATTTCTCTCATCCTGCCTGTGCTGCAGCACCTCTTTTCACCCTCTGTCTGAAACCAGAGCCCAGTCTGCTCTGATTGGTTAGCTGGTCGGATCTGTTGTCATGGGTCAGCTGATTAGAGATGTCCCTCCCCTTAGCCTATCACGTACAATGTGTTGGAGTGCTAACCAAAAGAAGCGCGAGTGTTACATAGTGATGTCACTATGATAGGGAAGTCAACCTAGGAGTCAAATGGAGTTGTTTCCGGCAGTGGGGGTGGACTGTGTGGGAGAGAGGGAATACAGGGATTTTAGCATAATAGGGCCCCTTTACATTTTGGAATGTGTTTTCATTTTATTGTAACTTGATTAATAATTAACAGCCAATTTCATGAAGCAGATCACGGCCAAAGTGTCATTTTGGGGAGCGGATTACGAGATTATGTAATCAGGATACAGACAAGTAACTGTATTCTCTTACAGATACTGAAAAAGACAAAATCAAGTTACCGTTACATTTTTTTAAAATTGTGGATTTATATCAGGATTACAATGTTACCAAAAACTAAAATTATTTTTGTTTGTTGTAAAAGGAGCAGATTTGATTTCGTCTTTGTGACCATTTTTACGTCTATTTACAAAAATTGTATTTACCATATTGGCTTGGGGTTTAAAATCCATAAGAAAAAGGACAATATGACAATAAGAAGTCATGTTGCAGGTGTTTTTCAGGATCCTTAAAATAATTTTGTATTTCTACAGTTATATGTGAGTTATTCACACTCCACATTGGCTGAAGCACTGCACACACACACACACACACACACACACACACACACACACACACACACACACACACACACACATACACACTGTAAGGTTTCAGCGTTAGAGTTCTGTTAGTTTATTGTTTTGTGTTTATTCTTGTTGCCTTGCATTTTATTTTGATGTTGACTCTGTCCTCTCTTTTCAGGTGTCTACACTTCCTGTCGTTGTGTGTCACCTGCCATCTTGATTGTGGTCTCCTGCTCATGATTGTTTTCACCTGTGCCCCATTAACCGTTGTGTGTATATGTAGCCCTGTTCTCCTTTTGTCTTTTGTCGGTTCGCCTTGTCTCTATACCAAGTCCATGTCTGTACTCCCTCGTGAAAACCTTGAGCATACTAGTCGAACCTAGTAAACTATTGAGTATCCTAGTAGATCCTAGAAACCATTATCTTTGTAAAGTCTTTTTGTACCATTAGTTGAACCTAGCGAACTTGTGAATATCCTAGTTGATCCTAAAACCTTTTCTTATATTAAAAGGTAATTTTTGAAATGAAGAAAGAATCGTTCATCTGAGTCTTTGTGAGTCATTTGTGTCACACACACACACACACACACACACACACACACACACACACACACACACACACACACACACACACACT
>NW_011341046.1:1866-15394 GCF_000735185.1 Notothenia coriiceps
TTGAAATGAAGAAAGAATCGTTCATCTGAGTCTTTGTGAGTCATTTGTGTCACACACACACACACACACACACACACACACACACACACACACACACACACACACACACACACACTTGTTACTATCAGAACAATTGAACCTCCACATTGATTTTATGGACATAACATTCAAATACATCCACTTTGTGCTGACTTGCTATTTATCATCTTCCCCTCTTTAAACCTCCTACGTTCAATGTGTCTCCCTCCTCATCTCCTCTCTCCCTTCTCTCCCTCTCTGTATTTTATGAAGTCTGCATGTGTAATAAGAGGGATTTTGTTTTCCCAAGACACCAATTTACATAAAGTGCATGCCATCATCGGTTCAAGAGAGGCAAATTATTTCCCTGGCTACATCACACTTTCTCCTTCTTTTATTATTTATTATGTTTTAACACGGTGCAAGCTGGGGCTTGTTAGGACCATTTAGCCAGATATGCTAAATATTTCTCTCTTTAAAGCGCCCTCATCAATGAACAGCGACGGGGTGGGCTGGTACCAAGGAAAAAAGAAATGTATTGAATTAAGGGCTCGGCCAATCGTTTAGCAATCCCCCCACAGCTGCAGCTGCAGCCCGCCCACATTCATGAGTGTGTGTGTGTGTGTCTGCTTTAAAGGCATGGGTGTTGAACTGTGAATGTGTTTGTATTGACAGAACACGGCTTGTTTAATACAGGTGTTCAAATGTATTACATCAGCGGTTTTCAAAGTGTGAGGCGCGCCTCCCCTGGGGGGCGCCAGAGAGCTTCAGGGGAGGCGCAGCGTGAGACACAAAAGAACGAGAAAAAGACGAGTAAAGTGACACTTGCCCACTTGTGGCTGTCATGGAGACCGAGTTCCCCCACCTCGCCAAAAAGGCTGTAAAAGTGCTCATTCCCTTCACCTCCACCTACCTGCGTGAGTGCAGGTTGGAAAACCTGCACTCACGCAGGTAGGTGGAGGTGAAGGGAATGAGCACTTTTACAGCCTTTTTGGCGAGGTGGGGGAACTCGGTCTCCATGACAGCCACAAGTGNTCTCCTAACAATGACATACATGGCAGATAATGACTTAGTGAAGGAGTAAAAATCAGTCATTATAAGATAAGGTCTCCGTAAATTGCAAATAAATGCAATTTTAGGTGAGGTCAGTGCATTAATAAAACATAAATCAGCTCAGCATGGCTTTTCTTTTGTTAGCTACATAATGTTATCACGGTGATTTACTTCCGCATTACTTTTAATTATTGATTAAAGAACTCCTGGCCTAATTGAACAGATTTGTACATAATGTGGCAACAATCCTTTTGTGTGTTTGTGTGTGTTTTCTTTTAGGTAGCTGCGTTGCTAGTGTCGAGCAGTCTTGCTGAAAAGACATGACTTCAGCACTGTTCAACACATATTCACTTCTCAAAAAGAAAGTCACAGGCTTCTTTTATGCAGAGAATGGCTTCACAATTCATTTCAATTTCCTGCAGGGCCCAAGTGACTTCAGAGAGTGAGTAATCTGAGCAAGAACTCCATTTAGCCCTGCACTTACATCTTAACCCCAAACCCGATATTTCACAAACACGACTATTGCGTGTGAGGAACGCCTTGTGTCCTCTTTATTTAATTTGAGAAAGGCCTGTGCGGAACATATTACAACCCCTCCCTCTTCGACATCAAACCCTCGCTCGCCTAAAGTGGCGCTCCACACAAGTAACAGGACTACTTACATCACAAAATGGACTCTAAATGCAAACAGGCATAACTAGGGACAGAATCATACTTTCTTTCTTCTTTTTTTGTATTCATCTGGAACAGAGTTTGCGGGGCTTTTTTTCCCTTCTAATTTCACACTGCGTAGTATTGTGCTTGGATAAAAAATGAAGCGGAGAAATGAGGAGAAAGGGACAGAGTGTGTGAGAGAGGGGATGGAAGAAGAGAGAGAAAAATCAATAGTGAGGACATAGCTGGGGGGTTTCCATATTACATTTTGCATAGACGTCGGCTGTAATTTGCCTTTGATCTTGGTCCCAAGATGACTCACTGAAGCCATCTTCCACAGCCAATTGGGGTTGGGGGGATGGAGGGATGGAGGGGAGGGCACGGGGGAGAGGAGGGGAGGGGTAGAGGGAGTCGGTGTAGGGGGGATAAGGATGGAGCAGAATAGGAAAAGGGGTAGGGGGGCGACCACAGAGCTTTGGATGCCAGGCCAGGCGTTCGTCTCTGGTTCATACATTCTGCTGAGGTGTGTTTTCTGCCTCAGAATGGATGTAATGCAGACTATCCTTTATTACACAAATCCACTTTGCCTGGACACACTAACCTGCCAGACATGCTACGAGGGAGGGTCCCAGGCCTTCATCTGGTCATGTATGGTCACAAAATAATCCCGTAACAGTGCGTAACTTCCATACTCTGCAATATAAAAATGTGTAATAGTTGATTAAATTAGTACGGCAGATTTTGTATGGTTAAAATGTTGGACTGTGCTAAGTTTACATTTCTGTTATTACCCTATCAGGTACATTGCGCAAGTCCAAAAAGATAGGGTTAAACTAATCGTCTACTTGCCAGCACTGTAAACTCAGAAATGTTGAGCACCCCATTTATGTTAGAAATGTATAGTATGGGTCCTGCTAACTTGCAAATGTTGGGCAATTTGTGAAATCAGCATAATGTTAAGTTAATTTGCATCATAGCCTAAATGGCATATTTGGACGGTATTGGAGTGGTTTTAGGGGCTATTGAGGGAGCTGAATCAATTTCTGAATTTTTTTAAGGATCCAAAATGGCATTTAGCACCAGAAAGTGGTAATTTTCATTCTCAACGTGGGCCGATTTTGATGAATTTGTAGTTGATATTGAAGTTATAGAGGATTTTGGATCGATTAAATTGGAAAGATTGCCTATAGTTGAAAACATTAAGTAGAGTTGAGGTAATTCATTTGATATTGTGGTCTCTATATTATTATATTCTGAATGTAAGTGATATGTTATAAAGACAGTGACTGAAATACGAGATATTTATACTAGGTTATTTTGTTTTTTTATAAAAAGGACTATATCATTTCTAGAGGTAAACACTTTGAAAGCCTAACATACTCTTGATCAGTACATGCACTAAACACTTTAATGCCAGAAATAGAATCAGTCTGCTCCTTTACTTTACCTAAACCTCCTACATTTAAAATTAAGCAATTATCCACAATGTACATCATGTTTGCTTGGTCCAAACGGCATCTATTGCACGTCTGTCCGTCCTGGGAGAGGGATCCCTCCTCTGTTGCTCTCCCTGAGGTTTCTCCCATTTTTCCCTTTAAACTGTGGGTTTTCTCTGGAAGTTTTTCCTTGTACGATGTGAGGGTCTAAGGACAGAGGGTGTCGTATTGTCATACTGATATTCGGTACAAACTGTGAAGTCCACTGAGACAAATGTAACATTTGTGATATTGGGCTATATAAATAAACATTGATTGATTGATTGATGGTCCCTTGTAGATTTTTAAACTACTGGATTGTTATAATTACGTTTCAACATAAAATTGCATTTTATTACTGTAGTTTTAGAGTTTGAGCCAAATCTAACTATTTTACTTGTTGTTTTGTATTTAGTGTTACACCAACATCATAATTGCAAAGATAACTAGCAACTAGCTACCAGATAAATATGGCATTACTACTGACAAAGTATTCAAAATGTATAATAATTTAGTCAAATGTACTGAGGGTATGTTGACCATACACAGAACAGTCACTGTATGAAACAAATGTTTTGCATTGAAACACCATATTGAACCTAGAATGGTGAACTGTATAGCCACAGGCGATTAAAAATCACTCTGGGCGTTGGAATGCTATGAAATAATAAATGAAGACATAAAACTAATTAATAGATAAAGCCGTCTCAGAGTAAAAAGAGAGCAGGATTCGTCATCTCTTCTCTACACAATGCCATTGTTCCTGCGATATCCACCACTCACTGTTATTAATGATCCCGCCCTGCAGAACATCCATTTTTGTCTTCTGGCTAGCTCACCATCTCTAGAAACTTTCTTGGAGCTTTTTGTCCCTCCTCCCACACCTTTACCACCACCAGTACCATCCTTTTTACATGTGAAGTTGTGGATGTGTTGTGAAGTGTGCTATTGTGTGAGGATCAGGGATTTGCCTCAAAGTCTTTTTTCCGACACCAACACAGAAATAACTGTTGTCCTTTCTATAGTCTGGCAAGTGTATCAGTGTATCACGTGTGTGTTGAATATGTTAGGTATAGTCTATCATAATGATTGACCATGCAGGTTATATTCTCTATACTATGGCTTGTTGCACATTATCCTTCTTATAACACAGCTATTTACAAAATAAATAAATAATTTGAACAAGAATATTAACTTGATTTTATCAATTTAAAACAATCGTGTTGCTTGTGCTAAGAAAAATAGTTCCAGGGCTCCCATTAGAGTTCACTTCCTGTCTGTTTTCTTCTGCTGTTCCCTTGAGTGTTTACTTCCTGTTTGTCTTCTTCTGCTGTAAACGTTTCTGCCTTTAGGGTTACCTTACTGTGTGTTTTCTTCTGCGGTTTTCTTTAGTGTTTACTTCCTGTCTGTCTTCTTCTGCTGTTCCATTTAGTGTTTACTTCCCGTCTGTGTTCTTCTGCTGTTCCCGTTAGTGTTGACTTCCTGCCTGTGTTCTTCTGCTGTTTCCTTTAGTGTTGACTTCCTGTCTGTGTTCTTCTGTTGATTTATCTGTCGTCCAGCTCTCTGTCTTTAACCTATTTTCTTCCCTTTTGTCCGGTTACGTTTTTACTGGGGACAGTTTAGACACCACAAATCCAAAGTTCCATGTATTGAGAAAATATAAAAATCAGTATTCAAAAACTATTCCATTGTGTTTTTTGATGGAGAAAATGAATCTGTTGATTTGCCCACAGCTGATGTTAAATTGACCGAAGTTCTTTCTGCGGATCGATATGACTCCACATAGTCCCTTTATCTGAGCGTCCCTCAAATGCAGTCTGTTATCGACAAAAGAGCAATCTGACGAATGTCCGAATTGAATAATCATAATTGAGCTGCTGAATTAGCCGTGTAAAAAAATCTTAGCTTTTGCTAAAAAAGGTGTTTTACATCATATCTGTCATTGATAAAGTTCCAACTTTAGGCGTAGCTTACAAAGGTAAAAATGAACACTGTTCGGCACATGCAAGGTGTATTTTGACATATAAATGAAACACTGGATGCAGTCCTGGGCATTGAAAAAGTATTTAAAGCTAAGAAAGTGCACTCAAGTTAAATTGGCAGCTAATGACGCTCCAGTAAGTTTCCACCTATGCTGCATTTCTGTCATAGTTTGGCCCCCGCTGTCAAGCACACTGGAGACTGTTTTTGTTCTCATGCTAGCACCCAATTTCTTGGTGCGGGTAGCAGAATTTGATATTATTTGAGGCTTATTCCTAATCGTCCAGACGGTAAATATTGCACACTTCTTTTGCGGTGAGCTAATGGGCATGTAACTTTATAGGCAAACATGTGAAGTGGTATTCCTCCAGTGACTGGGAGCTTAGAGAGAGTGCCAGGCACTCCCTGAAGATGAAAGACTTGTCAGATGGCACCGTCTAGATCTGCGCAGACACTTATGAGAAACAGACCTTCAGGAGAGGCTAAGTGTCCAATCTCTTGTGACTAAGAACAGTAATAGAACACAATCGCCAGTAAATGGAGGACTATTTCAAAGCCAGGAGCGCGGCTCTCCTTGTGTTTTGGCGACGTCCCCAGTTGAAACGTACACCTTCGCCATCCCTCACCGGGAGTGCACTGCAGATTGTTGCTCTTATTACACTTCATAAATCCCCTCAGTTCACATGATTGATGATTTTCAAAAACCATGCTTAACACTGTGTGGTGGATCTTTAAAAAAAATGTGGTTTCTCGCTCCAAGTTTCAGCTGAATTCCATTCGGCTGTCCGTCTTCTCCGCTGGGCTGAATTAGCATGCAGCCTTCATGAGTTACTCTCCCCCCCCCTCTCTCCTGGCCCAGTCCGCAATCCCTAATGATGAAACGAATTACACCGTCTATTGTCAGAGTACTTTAATCATATTAGCTTCTGCTAAAATGACAGAGCATTGTTCAGGGCCCCAGACAAAAGAAGACACATCTAAGGTACAATGGACCTCGGATCTCTCTCAGTGAATTACATTAATTCTAAATAACGTCTCGTTAAGCTGCCTGTCCGACAGAGGTAGTGAAAGAGGTTTGGCTGGAATGGCATTTGCACCTTCATCATTGCTGCTAATGAAACAGTAGAATACTGATAGATGTTCACTGACATGGGGGAGGGCTTTTTTTACGCCCTTGGGAATGGGTTCATTACATCTGCCTGTCTTATTCCAGGGTTGATTGTTTCATCGGTTGTGCTAAATCCACTTTTCAGATGGTTTTATAACCAGAGTCTAATTAATGTGTAAGAATGTAAGATATTTAAAGCCCCAGATATAGCAAACTAACTCAAGATGAAAAACAAATACACTAAATGGACACACCTTTCCCAATATACTTGTGTAATATTTGTCTGGATTTTGGTTATTGTTTGGGCTTGGCTTCTTAGTTCCAATTAAGTCAAATATTATACAATTTGATTCTACAATTGATTTTGATTGGTACAAAACTGATTTATGGAAAATCTGCATGAACTAAGCAAGACCCAATCTGAGGACAGACAGACAAATAGCACAAAGGTCTGTTAGTCTATACAATTGTCGACCATAAAGAGCTCAAAAAGAGAAAATAATGGACATTGGTAATGAAATGATTATTGGGGCAGAATCGGCTGTATCTTGCGGTTGAATATTTATTATTCGCTTAAATATCGAGGAGAAGGAAAGAGAAGCTCAGTGTTGGTTGGGCAGAGGGTTACTATGTTGACACAGCAAATGTCTCTTCAGTATCGGACATAAGTTTGAAGCTCTCTGGTCTAGTGTATTCCTCTTTGCTCCAAGAATTGCCTCACTGACCAGAGTCGTGTCTGAAAAGACCCATTAGGAAATCCAGTGTGACGAAAATGATGCTTTAGACATTCGTGTTTCTCCAAATGTATGTCAACAGTTTGCGTCAATGTCACAATCCCACAAGGCATATATCTCTTTTTCTTTTCTTCAGAAATCTGGACCCAGCTCCCCTCTTTCGTCTCTACGGTTTACCCTGCACCCTCTGTTGTAGCACGATAAGCTGTCAATGGTGTAAAGAAGGCAGCCATGGGCAAATGGACGGCAAACACAAATATGAATCTCTCTCTTGGAGAAAGTTTAGAATTGGCACAGCTTAATAAGTTACTTACAGAAAATACTAATAGAAAAATAAAGTAGGATCAAAAGGTAAAAGTAAAAAATGATACTAATCTAGACAGAACTTCTGCAACAGGCTGCATGCGTGCTGCCGTTGTATTCAGTCAATATTCTCGTATTCTATTTTTATAATCTCTGTTTTCCATTTAATGTAATACAGGGGTTTTCAAAGTGTGGGAAGGTGAGCCTCCCCCCAGAGAACATAAGAACAGCCGCGCCCCCCCTCCCAATTATCATTGCTGTTATTATTATTATTGTTGTTGTTGCTATAATGCACGGGTATTCAATTGCATTTCAAAGAGGTCCAGTAAGAGAAAATGTAATTAAATGCTCTGTTTTCGCTGTCTACCTTCCGCCATTTGAAATTACTCCGACTGTTTCTCTCCTCTTGTCTCGTCTCTGTGTGTGTGTTTGAATCTATCGTGTTGACTGCACCGATTTGATTGGCTGAGTAGCGTCACCTCCTTAAAACATTAAACAATAACTTTTTAAAACCTTTTTATTTTTATGTTTTAAACATATTGTATAAAACTCCCCCACTACTTGGACTATTCCTTGCACCCCTCTAGAATAAGCCCGAATGGTCTCAACCATATTGCATCAGTAACGTGCACTTGTTATTATAACAAGATCGCAAGGACGCTGGTAGCGATCGGAAAATTGAGTGTTGTTCAGTTTGTGTGTTGTGGAACATGCGTGTGCGTGCATGAAAATATACCACACACCCAATTACAATTGCATGTTCAATTCACTACCCTGGAAGTTAATACAGTTGTTAAAGTTGGAACAGCCTGTGGACAGCCGTTCTTCCTTGCATGTCAGTCGCCGACACCTTCTTACAGAGGACAGGCACATCTAGCTGCAGCACGACCCGTATATTTCCGCACGCCGTGTTCTCAAGACATTTTTTTTTTAACATTTTCAACATGGTGGATAAATCCTTATATGCTCCCGGCAACACACTGAACGTCAACTTTGCCTCCTTATTACACTCACCCCTACTTTAGTGGGAACAATGAGTCTGCGTCTTTGATGCACACAGGAATAAACGCAGATCATACTCTGGCTGCATTCTTTACCGGTACTTGCTTTTCTTATTGTGGTGGATATACTTAGTGTTCTCTTCTTTGTTAATATACTTGTGTCTGCTCTTTGTGTTAGATATACTTGTGTCTCCCTCTTTGTAGTAGATATACTTGTGTCTCTCTTTTGTGTAGATATACTTGTGTGTATCACCGCCCTCTTGTGTAGCATATACTAGTGCTCTCTCTCTACTTTGTGTAGATATACTTGGTGGTCTCTCTTTGTGTAGAATATACCTTTCGTGTCTCTCTACACAAAGAGAGAGAGACACAAGGTAATATCTACACAAAGGAGAGACACACAAGTATATCTGACACAACAAGAGAAGACACAAGGTAGTATCGTACAACAAAGAGCAGACAACACAAGGTATATCTACACAAAAAGAGACACAAGTATATCTACACAAAGAGAGACACTAAGTATATCTACACAAAGAGAGACACACAGTATATCTACACCAAAAGAGAGACGACACCGACGAACACTACATTGTATGATTTTACAATTGGAAAAACGTACTATTTTTGGGAGTCGGAGAGAGACGAAGGAGGCGAGGAGGCCAACACATACAACTCTACCTCTACTCCCCAAAAAGGTACGGTTTTTCAAACATGTAAATTAACAATTGTTTCGTTATACTAAAAACAGTCGAAAGATTAAACATTCACCATAATTTCGTTTGTAATAAATTGTGTATCATCTCTTGACGAACCACTCAAGATTAGCGCATTGTAGTTTCGGGATGAGATAATATAGAGACACTAAAGGCTCTATAAGCCATCTGACATAGATTCTCTTGTTGCACCAATTTAAATCTCCATGATAAGTAAAGTCACTCAAATTGTGTGTTTCACGCGGTTCGAGAAGATGGTCAAACGGTTGATGGCAACAACAATGTGGATTACTCGCTCTAATAGCTTTATATAAAAACGTGCGAATCCAAAAACGGAGGAGGACATTGACGGCGCCGTATTGTCAAGTAATATAAAAGTTACGGAACGTACCCTTGAAGATATGACCAAGTAAGTATTAGACTAACAGAAAAACATCACACAAAAGAGAGAAGAGAGTGACACTTACTATTTTTTTTTTGTAATGTTAATGTTTTTTTTTTGGGTTTTATTTTATTGCAAATTATAAAATATAAATGCTCGGGAGTCATACTTTGATCGTCGACAAGAAAGAGAAGTCAACTATAGTTATAGTAAGTTGTGATAAAAGAACGGTTAAATTATTATACAACTTACAAGAGGCGACAAGTATCATAAAGCACAGCCTTCGTACGGACTCCTGTGTTGTAAAAGAAGGAAGCAGACACTCCAGATTGCTTATCTATCTACACAAAGTGTAGTGTCATGCACGTATCTAATTTCGACTACGATAACTCGTAAAATTCTGTCGATGTGATTCTTGGATGAAACAAATAACTATATTCTTAGCCAGTCCAAAGGACTAGCTTAACGTGGATATCGGTGTTGGATGTGAGGTAGTCGGGACTAATACAACAGAAATGAAGTCAACGAGGCGGAAGACCACAAAACGTAACTATCTCGCACAAGGGGAGAGAGAACTGATAATACTACGTTATAGTTGCATATGCGTAGTGAACACGGAGACTTGACCAGCGACGATACGCATACGGGTTGCTAGTGTTCTTCAGTTTACGCGCGACAGGACTCTATGAAAGTCATTCTTATTACCTGTTCTTTCCTCACGCGTAATGTTATATCTGTACACATAAGTAGACAGATAACGCTAAATCAAAACTTGTTACAGACATTCGGTTTTCTGACGAAAGATATATGCGAGACATCATATTGTGATCACAATATGTACTATAGTTTCGCTCTGACTCCTGTCTTTCTCACGACCTGTTTGATAATTAGTCATTTATGTAAACCAGTTTATTTCACTGTCTGATCCGGCGACGTCAACCGGTAGTCGAAACGGGTACCATACCCGGAGCGCGATATAGTCAGTGATAGCGCAGAATCTATCTACAATTAGAGCAACGTACAGCTACATGTACTGCAGAGTACCGCGATGAGCCCTCCAAAAGATTTTCAACCACGGGAGGGACTTCAGCGGACGGGTCGAAAGACCTAGCGGTGACGAAAGAGAAGATGTAAACACGCAAGGTGATGTAACTACTCTATACTACTCACCATCTATATTCCTTGATTATACTACTACATCTAGAAGCACGAAAAGAATGTATAGGTCCCCCAAGGTGCACACCTTCCAACTCGGAGGGGCGCGCGAGAGTCCTTGTATCTTCTAATGTGTCGGCACGACCACAACAGAGGAGGACTATTCACTTAACGTGAGCGGGTAGGCGGGAATAATAACGCAACACGAGTGAGGGGCAAGGAACGGACAAAATGCGAGTCTATAGAGACGTCAATACTCGAAAGTATTACAGTACTCGAATAAGTAACGTACTAGAAGTTTCTATACGAGCTACACACCAGAAGAGAGACGGAGGCAATTTCAATAAGCTGTTGGTCGGAGTTAGCGTACAGAGCGAACTAAATAGCGGTACAACCACAAGAGAGACACACGATGGAAATGGCCGGGTAATAACATATGACTGAAATTTGATATGGCATCAACAACTAAGAGAAGAGAGAGAAGAACCATCTGGGTATTCCAGATGTTATGAGCTATCTTAAGTATATAGTTACGTAGGACAACAAAAAGTATATCTACACAAAGAAGAGAAGATACAAGTATATCTCACAAAGAAGACACAAATATCTACACAAAGAGAGAACTAACGAGTTTTTTAATTGTATTATCTCAGTTTTACTACGGAAATATGAGACAAGAAATAATGTTCATAATCTCATTACTTTACTACAAAAGTAGGTTAACTCAAACACAATGCAATATTTATCTTATCGACAAAGAGATCAACGTTGGTTATCTTTTATTTACTAACTGCTCTTCTTTACTAACTCTTACAAATAGATAGGAGTCTACTGCGGAAGGAGGAGGTCAAGACTTACAAAAAATTGTATACTATCTACAAGTAGAGAACACGCAGACACTACACGGGTGACTAAGATATACAAATCATCTAACACAAAGAGAGAGACAACCAAAATCCTCATAGTCTATACATCCGGTTTTAATTCTTGCCTAACATTTATCTGAAAATTTACTACAGAGAAAGGACCTATCCCAAAACGGACTCTATATACTAGATAAGAACAAAGACGATCGCTTACTCGTACGGAACTGTAAAACTCCATCGTTACCAATTAGACGTTATGACAGTCCTATAGCGACGATGGTAGTTGTATACTCAACAAGTACATATGTAGAGAGTATTTACACAAAAATTGTTGATATCAAGTATATGCATAATCTATCTATAAGATGATAACACATAAAAAATACTGTAGTGGATCTGAAACAAACAAAATAGCACAAAGAATTCTAGTTATAGGTTGTATAACATATTTTATGACAGGGATGTGTACTTTATGAACACTGACAAGGTAATCTGTTGTGAGCAGGAGGACATTCTATATATCAGAGCGCATATTACTTCACGAAGGACGAGTAGCACAATAAAGGTACTCACAACGTAGGATAGGGCTCGAGATGGTGCAGATCTACACGCATTGGTACGGAGAAAGTAATGAAACTACAAATATCGTACTCTTACAACGGATATATATAGCGAGTAGACTCACACATACGACTACTACAACCGTTAGTTTAGAGAACTACGCACTAACACAGTGCTCTATAAACAACAAACAACAACGCTTAGTCTTACGGCACACGAGCAACGTACTAATCTAAGGGTAAACAATATATGGTGAAATGTTTGGGCGTAATTACACATGTTAAAACGGGTACAAAAGAAGAGAGTAAGTAGAGGGACCGTTCAAACTACTATGTCAACAAATATTCAACCTTGTCGGACACCCACAATGATAGCGAGAAAACAAGCAAAGGAACGTAACAGTCAAGCTGGCTGTACGAATTACGAATGTCCTCCTGTCCGGGTGTAGATCGACGTCGCAAAATGATACTTAGGAAACGCATATAAAGGCGTGCGGAACGACAACGTTCTTAAAAAAAAAAAAAAAAAAAAAAAAAAAAAAAACAAAAAAAAAAAAAAAAAAGTAAATAATAAGATAACAAAAACAAAGAAAGAAAGAAAAATTAACACAACAAGTAGGAAAGTTGTAGCACCTTCCATATTACAACAAGATAGGATTGGTCCTCGCAATTATAGCGGAGGGCCGTACTTGTGTTGACTCGACAGTTAAAAACGGAAGGAGACACTCATTGTGAGTGGGGCCGAGTTCTGATAATCACCCGTTGGTTAACTCAAGCACAGCAGAAAACCTACAGTGTCCTTAACTTGACGGTCATAGATTTCTCTAACTAAGAGCGCGCAGAGCAAAATGTGATTCCCGTAGAAACAGAAAAGAACCTAGCTTTCACGTACGACCATGTCACTCTAGTGCATCGTGAGTGTGTGCCGATCCACCTCCCTCTCCCTTACGGCGTTGAAAGAATAGTCGGGAAAAAACCGCTCCACCCGCTATCGTCAGTACCGACGTGTCTGTCGTGTTTTGCACCTGTCCACAGTAGAAAATGAGCAGAGGAAAAAGAGCAAGAAAACACAGAGTGCGACCGGCGGAGGGATAGGAGAGAAAACGGAGGGAGGATGGCAACAACGAACACCTCTCTCTATCCCCTCCGCGGCGTACCACTGTTATTAACCGGCGCGACGCTGTTGTTTGCATAAATCGCTCTTTTCTCTCTCACTTGCAGTTTCATTGGCGAGCTCGTTAGACAGGGAGTGACACAGACAGTTACACTCTGAACAGAAGCGGGCGAGTGTGACGCACGACCGCGTTTCTGAGTTCATTCGCACTAGTTTTCACGGACCTAAAGGGGAAAGTGGAGGTGGATGGACACACGTTTACCCACGCTCCAAGAAGATCGTAAAAGAAACTAGTTTTATAGCCGTTAGCGGCAGGTTTCACACCGGAGCATGTAACTTGTCGTGGCGCGCAAGGACCTAAACACAAGCTACTACCTAAAAAACCTAATACGTTTGATATTGGCCCTAT
>NW_011341047.1:0-10622 GCF_000735185.1 Notothenia coriiceps
ACCTGATTTAATCCCAAATGAGTGGCGATTTACTTCTTATAAATCATGTTTGGGGAAAAGGCATGTTAATGCATACATCTGTAAGTCTTATATGTCACTTGGTATCCCTGTTTAAGGTGATTATCGTACATAATACTTTACTGAATCCAGATCAGTATTTCGGGTTTTTAAGTTTATATTCACTCTTTGAGCCAATCTGAGGTCTGCTCAGATATTTGTCCCATTGATATTTAAACAGACATTACTAGCCGCTAGCAACCTCAACCTATACAAGTGACCACGTAAGCCATGCTACTGATGCTGGACAGTTTTTCAGTGGCTGCACAATAAACGGCAACACACATTAATGTAAATAAAGAGCCAAATAATGGATCAACGCTCTGTCTAATATGTTCGCTAGCTGTTAGTGTTGTTGCATATAGCAACCACCTCGCACTATGTTTTGTGCAGAAGGCAACGGAGGGACTATTTTATTTTGAACATCATTATTTACTAATAAAAACTATTTAAATTAGAGTGTGTATTTTTCTTTCATATTGCCACACTTGGTAACCGTTTTATAAAAGCAATAGCTCACTTCAGAAAATCAGGAATGACTGAACTGGAAATCAGTTAGCATTTTAGCACTTTAGCCCTTATTTCAAAGTCAATGGTTTTGTGAATACTTTTTTTAGGAGATGCCCTGCTTAACACAAGCTTTTGGGATTTTCAAGTTTTGTAGTTAACATAAAATACATATGTTTTATTTAGCATTCAAATCATTATATATTTGTTGCGTTTGTATTTATGCATCCACAATTATAAAAGTGATCTTAATATGTGGAAGATATCCTGCTGAACAAAGACTGTCATTATCATAGGAATGTATTTGCCACAGTTCTTCTTTTCTGCAATGTTACAAAAGAAAAATCCTATTGATTTTGTCGATGGAGCCCTTGGGATGATTACTTCCTAGTCTGTCTACACAAATGTCTTGTATGGTAGCCTTGCCAAACAGTGTGTGAATAGGTGAACGCTTGTGTTAGTCATTGGGTGATTTGACTGCAGTCCATTTAAAAAAAAAATCAATCTCTATTTCCCAAGGTCAAGAACGTTTTTCAAACTAAGCTTATTGAACATTTAAAAAATAAAAATATTCAGATGGTGCACACATTTATTTCGACAATGTCAAGTGGAGATGACCGTCTCTGAAACTGATTTTATTTCTACATTCAGTCCGCTCAAATCAGCAGTTTTTTAGACTGAATATGATTTTGAAATGTTGAAAATCATTTTTGTCGATGAATTAGGTGCAATGTGTGAAAAGTGAACTGCAAAAGAAAGTCATGTTTCGGTCCGAAGTCTCACCCTAAAGAGTACAAAGAGAGCATTTTCGAGGAAAGCAGTGACTAACCGTGGAGGCCTGCCGAATGGACAGCATTCAACTCGTCTCTGTATTCAACCATTTGAACATGATGTGCTCTGGAGGAATTCAACATCTGAAAGAGATGCGGCCGCCGAAGCAGGTGGCTGGATTGTGGAAAGAGACGATCTCAGCCTGTTGGCTCAGCCTTTCAGCTTCTGATAACATTTTCTCTGCGGCTGCACCATCTGGGCTTTTGATATTTTTGTACATTGTAGTCTGCTTACAATACTGCCCCAAAGGTCCCTGTACTGCGAACCAAGGCTACGCTTTATTTTGTAGTCCCAGGACAGATGGCTGCTGTGTACTGCAGGTCCATTAATCCCAGTGTTGGTGTTACGATTCCCAGTCTGCATATTGAAGTGCTTTTGAGCATGGCTTTGAACCCATAAATGCTCTAGATCAGTGGTTCTCAAACTTTTTTCAATAATGTACCCCCTTTGAAAAAAAAATTCAGCCAAGTACCCCCTGATCAGCGCAAAAACAATTTGTTAAGGAAAAAATGCCTATATAAAGAGGTACGGTACAGCGCTGCACCATCAGTGTCTGATTTATTAAAACAACAACCTTATAACTGAGAAACACTTAAATGCTACATTTCAAATGTTTAAAATCCATCACTAAATTCATGGAAACCAATTTCAACATCATGCAATAACACTAAGACGACATTAGTTGCATTGAACTGATCTTTTTAATAAGTTATACTTACAATGTAGTGAGAAATGGGCTTGTGCTTCACTGAGGATCTTTGTCATTCTGACAGGGAGGCAACCTGCAGTTATTAGCCTACACTTCGCGTTTTTAAATATGTGTAACTCTGTTCATATAAAACCCACACTGCTCAAACTTCCTTACTTTTCTAAAATTGGTATATTTGTGTATTTATTTATTTAAGGAAGTTTGAGCAGTGTGGGTTTTATATGAACAGAGTTACACATATTTAAAAACGCGAAGNCTCTGGGATAATCCAGTCCAAATAAATCGGCTATGCAGCGATTTAAGAGGTTCAAACACGGAGGATTGTTCGCTCAGCGCTGTAAATTAAATATCCCTTAACTTTCCCCTTAACTGCCGAATCGGATGCTCTGAATCGGAAGCCAACTTCAGCGTCGTCTCTCGCGTCCAGTTATACTTCACTCGCGTCTATGTCCAAATCTATCAGATCTAGCTAGTTCTAGTTAATTATATGACTGCCTGCTTTTCAAAGGACCTAATCAATAAGCGTTGCTTGACAACGGCGTGTGGCCGCAAAGTATAGCACAGCATGTTTATATGAGGGGTCAAAATCCCATGCTCATAAAATGCTCATATATTTTTTTNGCTAGATCTGATAGATTTGGACATAGACGCGAGTGAAGTATAACCGGACGCGAGAGAGAGATCAGAGAGCAGATCAGCTGCTGCTGACGGAGAACACGCAGCTCTGCATTATCTCCGCTGTGATGGATCGTTGAACCGAGCAACATACACTAAGAGTTAGACCTAACACACTTAGCTAGTTTATCTACTCTGGAACAAGCTAAACTAGTTATAAATATATTTATTCTTTTCTGTCGGGTCACTTATTACAGGTTCAGCTGCACGAGACTGACGGGCTGTCAGTAGACGGAGAGGAAAAGAGAGCACCCCGTTTATTTTCCCCATGTTATTATCCAGAATTACTGTAAACCTTTGAATAAAGTAGTTAATCTACTATTAGTAGTTTGTGTAAATGCATTAATTATGTTTGTTTTTTTCAAATCTCACGTACCCCCTGCAGTACTCCAACGTACCCCTAGGGGTCCGCGTACCCCCATTTGAGAACCACTGCTCTAGATTGTTGGTCTGGCAGCACAATGGATGCTACTCCTACTACATCCTAAAAGTTGCTTATAAATGCAGCGTAATAACTTTGTTGTAATTATTTGTTCTATTTGCTTGTGATTCTCTATTCTTTTTGTAATGTAAATCACATTGATTTGGATTTGTGTAGGAAATGTGCCGTACAAATAAACTTTCTTCAAACCGCAATCTGCACAAAGAGAATTTGGAAAAGGAATCAAAGCTGCACTCATTTCATGTATACATAAAGTATCAAACGAAATAATCTTCCCCTTAGTTGCTCCATATTTGCTCATCAAAGTGCTTTTGTAATGATTTCAGTTTCTTGTTTTGATTTTCTGGATCTTTATTCATTATGGATATTTTTTAAACTCTCGCTGCTCCCATTTACGTCCTTTCAGCAGTTCAATGCAACTGTACAACCCTACAAAATCAGTCCACCACCAAATGGCAGATTTAAAATGGGACCGACTTGAAACTAGCATATTGAGAGAGAGTATGTTTAAAAAAAGCAGGAAATTTAAAAAAAGGAACTCACCTTGTGGTAAACCCGTAAGAGAAAAAGCGTTTGAGCTCCATACTGTTTCAGAAATAATCCTTGATGTGGTTTGGAACATGATATGGCATTTAATCACGGGAGCATTTAGCTGTATCTGCCGGTAGAATTCTGAGCAGGCATTAGCTCTCCCTCCTCTTTTATGTTTTTCAAGCTAAGGACATCAGCCATTCTCTAACATGCATGATCTGTTTTTTAAATATTTGTATACATCTGAGACCCATAATATATGCCTAAAAATAGCATAATAGGAGACCTTTAAGGTGTCGAGGCCGAAACAGAACTAAAGGGACAATGAATATTTGACATGACTTTAGATTAATGTTAATGTTGCTATGTGTGTGCCGGTCGTTTAAATGTCATGACAACTTTAAAGTATAGTACACACACCAGGCAGAGATATTAATAATTATTCAATAATGACTTAGCATTAAGCTGTGGGGCAGATCAAAGACAAATACCCTTAATCAACTTGGGCAGTAACCTGGAATCGATTTTGAAAGAAGCTGGTCGTGCATCACCTCCAATTCAGGTCGATGACTCAATTATGAAGTGAATCTGGATTTAAATCCACCCTCACCAGAACCCTCACACAGTATGACTCCTCCTTAAAGGGGCATTAAGCAATTTGGGATTTGTATCTGACTCCACCAGCAGTCACTGAAGCACAGCAGCAAGGGCAGGAGGAAGGCACCACTAATGTTAAATGGTAAAGGGCAAAAGTAGAAAAGAGCCATCCATAAATAAAGGGTGGGTATTGATCCAACCGAAAAAGTGAAGATGTTATTTTACCCATTGCTAAATGAATCAGTTCGAGTCAGCAACTAGGATTTTGGCTAAAAAGATCTGTCTGGATAATTGCTGAAATGATTATGGTCAGACTACAAAAAGTACAATTAAATCCAATGAATAAAATCAAATGACTTGTATTGTTGAAATCTAAATAGATTCTTCAAATCATCCTTTCAAAATGTAGAAGGGTGATGTGCATGATAATCAGAAGTGAGTCATCAACAGTTATGAAAGTGAAGGTTTCATTTGTTTGAAGGAGTGTTCAGACGGCTGCTTCACCTTGATGATTGTCATTTAGATTTACTGTGAATGGGGAACAAGTATTTAGTCCATCATCCACAATAAAAAAAGGACTTTAATCCACTTAAATTCTAATAGCACTGGATAAGAGGTGACGGTTTTGATGAGATTGTTTGAAAGGGAACATTTAACTAAGCAATGACGAGGTGTTGGCCATGGTCGTGATTTGACTTGATACAAAACACGAGTCTGTATGCCGCCATTCAAAGATGGTAATCTTTGCAATCGGGAGAGACTGCTGAATCTTTCTGGATGCCTTTGTTTATTGAGACAGAAGTTCTTGTTGCAGATTCCCACACATACCCTCTTGACTAAATATTCAGCAGGCATGTAGGCAACCATCTATCTGCATTCCTGCAATCCTCTGGGGTTTGCAGAAGGAAGAGTTTCACATACATCGCATGAGGACTGTGAAAGAAGACTTTCTGAGAGCAAACCAAAGAGAAGAAAGAAAAATCATAGCATAAAATGGGTTCATTTTAAAAGACACACTGGCTTTTGATGAATACTTTCAACTCAATGTGTCCACAATTTTCTGCAAGCAGCTGTTTTGTGTTGGTTTCTTTTACAAAGAAAACGTTAATGTTTAGCAGAGGGTGACAGCCAGGCTCGAGGATAAGAAGGGTAAATAGCTTTTCAGCTTCATTTACATGTCACCATGTACTGTGAATGGGGAACAAGTATTTAGTCCTCAGCTGTCTAAAAGATGCATGCCTGAGGCATCATGTCAGTTCTAAACCCGCCTGGGAAATACCAGCTTCAAATAATGCCTCAATGAAATAATTATTAGTTCTGAAGTGTCGAAATGCTGAATCCTGCTGGCAAGTGTTGCGCTTTGGGATCTTTTTTCTTCATGTATTTTTTATTTTAGCGCATGTATAAGCATCTTAATGGTTGGCACAGCTTATTTTAGTTGTATTTCCATTTATTTCCTGACATATCGTGTATGTGCCTTGTAAATCAGATTTGGCTTTTTCACTTTAGAGAAACTATGAAACTGTCCATTCTGCACTTTTGCATGCTGTTTTCCCAGGACATTACATTTCACTGTCAACAATATTTGGCTTTTTTGCTCTTATTTTTCAACATTTTCTCTACTTATATTTAGTTGTTTTGTACAAAACTGTCCCATTACTTTGGGTTGCTTTGGCTGAGTAGACGTCTGATGTGGTTTTGTTGACTTCAGCGTTCCTCTTATGATGATTCAGGGGTTTATATTGGTGCTGCGCAATGAAATAGTCCGGAAAATGTTTTGTATGTATTATATTTAAGGTATAAATCAGATCAAATCAGTTGAATTTACTATGCAGAAATTAAAATGAATAAAAGCTACACATATATTTAAGTTCAAAGCAATTGAAATGCATTCCACTCTAAGTTAATTCACTCAAAATATATTTTTTCAATTGAAAATGAATACTATCATTATTTGAAATAAAATAAAACCAGTAATATGTGTTGACAATATGCACAAATCAGGTGTAGAATAAGCAACATTTGATCATGAAACTATAATTATTCTCTTTGTGTGTATTTTTCTCACATTCTGGGACAAAAGATGCATTACCTTGAAAGCTTCATCACAATCAGTCCATCCTTTAAAGAGAAACAGGAAATGCATAGATCCAGAGGTCCTTTATGTAATTGAAATGCAGGGGTATACTTAAGCAATAGCTCACGACAGGCGGAGGGTCAACAACCCCCTTAGCTGTGATATAATGAGCAAATCACGGCCTGAAGTGAGCTATTGCTTTTATAAAACGGTTACCAAGTGTGGCAATATGAAAGAAAAATACACACTCTAATTTAAATAGTTTTTAGTCCCTCCGTTGCCTTCTGCACAAAACATAGTGCGACGTGGTTGCTATGCAACGACACTAACAGCTGGCGAACATATTAGACAGAGAGCGTTGATCCATTATTTGGCTGTTTATTTACATTAATGTGTGTTGCCGTTTATTGTGCACCCACTGAAAAACTGTCCAGCAGTACAGTAGCATGGCTTACGTGGTCACTTGTATAGGTTGAGGTTGTTCGAGGCTGTTGCTTGGCGTGGCGAGAATATTGCTCCACTTTCTCCGGTCCCCGAGATTGGGCTTCCAGTAACTCTGGAGAGCTTTCGCACCTGTGGCCACTAACGGTCATAATTTCTCTGCTTTGTTTCAAGACCCGCATCAGAAAGCTTTTGAATGGTGGTAAAAACTTTTAGTGGGTTTAGTTTATTCGTGACATCTTCACGTCTCCCAGCATGGTAAATCGTCACATGTTCACGTCTTGCCCTGATACCGGGTTGAATACAGCAGTGTTATCTAATCCTCAGTGTATATTTTTGTGTATTTTGTAGTTAAAAAAGGTATAAAGCCCACATCTGAAGGCATAAAATGTTTTCATACCTTAAAGATCTCCTAGCATCAAATAATCAATTATTCAAAATACTTGAGGCTGGAGTCCCAAATGGTCTCAAAATCTACACCTGAAAGAGGCTTCCGTTAGACAGAGGTGAGCAATAAACTTTGTCCTATAAGATCTGTCGTTTTGGAAAGTTCCTGACCCTGACCAAGCTATGGGTGTCCTATAATTAATTTCTTAATTGATATCAAATAGCAAACGAGAAAAAAACAGGCCTACAAGTTGGGTTGTTGTCTTTGGGTCAAATCTGAAGATTTACTAAGTTGATCAATCATAACTTGTATCAATCACGACTGTATTGAACCAATATGGTGAGTGCCCTTGTCGCTAACACTGTAAATGATGAAACAGATGTTTATAAACAAATACTTTTATTTTGAATTCAAATATATTTATATATGATTTATTTATGAGATTTTTGAAAATGAACTAGTTCGTCAACACAGAACTTCATAATTTACAACACAACAACGAACATTTAAGGACACTGTTCATGTTTATATTCATGTGCGGTTCCAGGATGGTGGCCAGGTCTTTTTGCTGAAAGAAAAACAAGGCAAAAAAAAAAACAGTCTTTTTAATTCAATTTCTGAAATATGTTGAGTATACAAAAATCCTTTCAAATGTCTTCCAAACCCTAAGAAGGGCCATACCACATAACGGTCTGTTTTTCAAATCCTGGATGCTAGGCCTGTCGTTCGGGCCTTAGTGCCTTACTCTTGTTCCGACTTTCCAAAGGAAACTGAGGGTGATCCTATGATTGCTAAGCTTTCCATAACCAGCTAACTCTACGAAACGTAGTCACGCAAAGTTTTTTTTTTTTTAATGTTGTCGTGGACAGCAGTGTTTTAAACAGTGTTTACCCAAAACCATACTGCATTAATTTTTATTCTATGATAAGAAGTCCACCTGATTCCTCTCAACAATAATGAATGACCATAAACTGCAATATTGGACATTGTGAACATTCGAGCGGTCACAATTTTAGCGCAGTCATTTAAGTTCTTCGTAACTATTTAGTAAACAACACACTAACAGTAGATTTAGGTGTTTTGACAAAGCTACATCTCTCTCTTAGGCATCCACCTATGCCACATATTAAAAAGGGCCAAATAGTGATTTTTGGGTTTTCCATTTTCCAGTAGTGTGTTGATTACGTAATTGTTGAATGTAAAGGACTGCAAAAGCTTAATAGAAAAAGTTCCCCCAGAGTTTCTCTACAACACACCTGACTGAAACTAATTCCTACATTAAAACGTAATAAGACAAGGGGCCGGGACGTATTCCAAGCGCTTGGCTCTTGGTTTCAGACAGAGGGTGAAAAGAGGTGCAGCAGCAACAGGCCAGTATGAGCAACAAATAACAGAGCTTTGAGAACATTTAAGCAGGAAAAACAATACTAATGAACCTTGGAAATTAACAGACTATGTCCTCTTTAAGTTCTTCCATAGTCTATAATCTACAAAAGCAAGCCCTGATTTTCCGGATAACTGAACTAAAATGGTGCAGGTGCTATTACATGAACTTAAATTAACTCACAACTTCATGGCAAACACTGACTTCTTAAATAATACGATAGAGGATTTATTGTCTCCCTTGGAGAGAGATTTGCCTTGGGCAGCCGAGGAATAACACATAAACACAGGTATACATATACGAACACCAGAGTCACAGATACACTAGCAAAGGAATCACATGGCATACATAAGGTATACAAACATACAGGTGTACACGTTTACACACCATATTAATTAGGCAGACTCTAGACCCGAACCTGGTCATTTATTGACAGATTTATGTAAACAAAATCGAACTTAACCCGATGCAGGGCAGCGGCAGCAGGAGCCCAGCACTTCTTCTTCACAGCCCCTTTGAACAGAAGAGAGGACAAAAAACACTAAATCTTAATATTTAAATTTATATATCAATACTTCATTCAGTTTCATCCCCCAGGTTTTTAAAAATGGTAAATTTTCGGGATCAATCGTAAGAGACCTCCCAGAGAACACACTCACGCGTATGCAATTGTTGAATTCTCTCGACACAATTGTCAACAATTCTGAAAAACTATTATGTTTGTTGTGTTGAAGGTCCATCTCACCTGTTGTGTACTGTCATGCCAACACCATATAGCTACTCAATCCCTTCACTTTCACGTGTGCTTTGACACAGATGCACCTGGAAACGTGTTCCCAGTTTGCCTGTGATACTCACACACTGTAAAATCAAACAGGAATTCAAAACTTGTCCCATAAATCAAACTGAATACTACATGTATCGGTCGTGCAAACTCTTTAACGCTGCGGTTTCAAATTGAACACAACACATCTCTGTAAGTCTCAAAACAAATGCATGTCATAATTTTCCATACTTTATAGCACCATAATGCACACTCTTGGGTATCACTAAATGAACCACATAGCGAACACCAGATTTCTCCATGTGCATAAACGCTTTTTTTTTAGGAATCAACAAGAACTTGGACTAAAAGATTCAACTTAAAAAACAAACACACATCTTCAACCTACTGTTATGTTAAAAGTGTATATTGTTGTATTACAGATCTGTAATGCTATATCTCGTTTGTTTCATAACCTTGCCTCTTGTTTGTTTTTTCCTTGCCGTCGCCTCCTCTGCTCGACACCCCTCTTCAAACACTTTCCTAATAAGACGAAACAAAAAATACAGTCTGTTACACCTGCCAATACGTCATCGCTCGCCGTGTCGCTTTGCAAACCAGCGGACAGTACTCTGCGAGACACACTCCACATTCCTTCACACCAAAAACGCCCGCACACAGCCACACACGAGCGCGCCGCCCAACCTCGCGCGCTTACGCACGCGCGCTGGTGGCTTTTACACGCTCTCTCCCTCTCTCAACGTTCTCGCTACTCATATTCGTCACAACCGAGGTCCAAGATTTCTCCTCAATCTGTTCTACACCATCACTATTCTTATCATAAACCATGTTTGTATAATGTAGTAACTCTGTGTTTGCTGCTAACTAATACGCAGGTATAACCCTGCAAGTGGAAACCGTCTCTATTCCTCGTATATGGCTCCGCTCTCTACAGGCTATCGCGATGGGTAAGTCCGCGCGTACCCGCGCAGGCACGAAACCTTGTGTACACCCCACGCGCAACGGCTGGGCCCGCCCTCGGCTCCTTCCACACCCGACCAAACTCACGCGACGGATGCGGCAATCTCTCCTCTTTCTCAGCAAGCCAACTCGCAGTTTACTGAAGCCACAGCAACACTGTAACATCAATGCGAGCAACACTGCGTCGACAATTGTCCTCACGTGGCTCATGGCCACACTCACACCAACACATCCGAGGC
>NW_011341047.1:13796-17227 GCF_000735185.1 Notothenia coriiceps
ATATATCCCTCGCGCGCCCCCCTCTGTCATCAAACAGGACGTGCTGGAGAGAGGGCGGGGCTTATATCCATGTAAATACCAGCGCAGTGGACAAGATACAATACACATAACTATGCTGAAAGTCATAGGCAATCCTCAAGTCTGCCTACCAATTATCAAGCAAGTCCAAGTCACATGTGTGAGAATACAGCAAGATTCAAATCAGAATCATTAGCTACAGTCCAGCACAGATCACAATCAAGTCATACGAAAGTGATGATGAATAGACCAGTGCCGCATTTTAACATCAGATTAAAAGACAGTGTATGGAAAAATGGATTCAACTCACAACTAATGGATTCTCTCATTACATATCACAATAATCATTTGAAATCTAATTAGACAGATGAACATCATCTACATCATATTAAAAACCAAACTAAACTGACTAAAGACAAGCAGGCGTGGGGAAGACTCCAGGAATGCCCATAGGGAATGATGCAACGCGTCTCTTCGACATCTCACCACCTTGTAACGACGCAACCCAAATAGCTGTAGCTGTCCCGAACGCGTCATCTCATGCAAGACGATCCTTCGGCATAGGTGCACAAGCCACTGATCTTCAAAACAACCTGTGCAAACAACTCTACATCAGACTCTCTAACGCTCTGGCAGAGCTAACACCTTACTATGAAGAGAACCACCTACGTGCAAACCCATCTAAGACACAGGTGTGTGCCTTCCACCTGAGAAACCGTGAAGCCAAGCGCCAACTGAAGGTCAGCTGGTCAGGAACCTCCCTTGAACACTGTGAGCACCCAGTCTACCTAGGGGTAACCCTGGACAGATGCCTCTCTTTTAAGACCCACACTGAAAAGACCAAGTGCAAAGTGAGTGCTAGGAATAACATCATCCGCAAGCTCACCGGCACGACCTGGGGTGCAAACCCACAGACTCTGAAGTCAACCGCACTAGCCCTCTGCTACTCAGCTGCCCAGTATGCCTGCCCAGTATGGGAACGAGCTGCCCATGCCAAGAAGCTGGATCCCGCCCTCAATGCTAGCTGCCGCATTATCACAGGCTGCCTGAAATCAACACCTACAGACCGTCTGTACATCCTGGCAGGCATAGCCCCACCAGAGATACGAAGAAAGGCAAGCAAGAAAGAGCGCCAACAACAGTCTACTGACCAAAGACATCCTCTCTTTGGCCATGTGCCAGCCAAAAGCCGCCTTAAATCCAGGAAAAGTTTCCTGAAGAGCGTCCCACCCCTCAGAACACTGAGCACAAGCAGTGAAAGAGTCACTCGGTGGGAAGAAAGACTTGACAACCTCCCATCAGCAACAACAATGGAGCTTAAGGCGAGCGAGGCACTGCCCCCTGGAGCAGACACCAACTACGCAGTGTGGAAATGCCTAAACAGAATAAGATCTGGTGTTGGACGTGCAAAAGCCACTCTCGCCAAATGGGGATACCTAAATGACGGGGACGTTGTGTGTGACTGCGGCATTGAACCACAAACCATGCAACACCTCCTGATATGCCCCCTGCTGGAGCAACCCTGCACAACATCGGACTTGGCAGAGTTTAATGAGAAGGGACAGCAATGTGTTCAGCTGTGGCTGAACCACATCTAACCAAGCCCTGTAACTGACTGCCTTGTGGACACGATAAGAAGAAGACTTTAACACCTAAGTTGGATACTCATTATTTCCCCAGACCTTATTGAACCTGCAAAGCACCTGCCATCTTACATTCAGTCGTCATCAATTCTGAGACACATAAGTGCTGTCAGAACAATTGATCACAGGCTGCATGGGGACCACTTCGGATTGGAAGATTATTCAAGTGTGAGACAAGAAAAATTAGCTAAGGGTCAAACTAGCTACAGATGCAATCGATTTAAACTTAATAGAAAGACAATTCAGTATGGGTACTGAACCCATGGACTGTAAATAAAGATGGATGACTTGACAGCTCCCCAACAGGGAAGCCAGGTTGAATCTTTGTTAAAGAACATGCTTGGATTTCATTAATTGTATAAATGTTATGCTTAGTTATTGATTATTTTTAAGCCAAACAGCTACCATGGTCATGACACAACTCAGTACAACAGCTAGGCAGCTCTCATGCTAAGAAGCTAGGCAGTGGCTTCGGGCTCAAATCTCAATACGGGGGCTCAAATCTCAAATCAAATTAAATCAAAGCTCATTTTCAGGATATTTTGGTTTCACTTTTGTTTAATTCATTCACAATTGCAAGATTTTTTACAAGTCTGTGTTGGTTTAAACTCAGACCCCAAAAAATGTTGTACATGTTAAAGTTAAAAGCATGAATTTGGAACAAAGCTCATTTTTAAACAGATTATCATGGTGAATTATTCGTGACTGTTCTATGATGTGCAGAGTGTGGGAACGCTTTAAGGCGGGTTTCTTTTTCTCCGAGGCCATTATGAAGAGACAGTTTAAAGATGTTACAAAATCTGTTTGTTTATTGATGCAAATTAGATCTCATTTTGCTGTCAGTGTGGAGAACTCAAGCTCCGAATAGAGGCTCGTCTGATGGAAACAATGTGATGGAAATTCACTGCGAAAAAAGGAGCTAGGTTCATTATTGGGTGTTGACAAGATGACATAAAGGGTTGGCAAGGTAATGGAGGTAGATACCACAAGACAGTTAGAATAACCCAGCTCTCCCTTAACCGTCCTGTTGTGTTCGTTTCCCCCCCTTACTTTGGTGTTCACGGTCAAATTTGACTGGTCCTGTTTGAACTGCTATTACATTAACACAAAAAACATAAATCATCACCACATTTCATTTAACACCCTTTCAAACTGTACATATTGTATCAGACTACTGGTATACATGAAAAACTGCACTAAATATACAAAGAATAGACACTGAACATGTATTGCGTGTGCCAGGTGTGATCCATGTGGGGGGATGGGCACATAAGAGCGGGAAATGTATCACATTGTTCTGTGTGTGTGTGTGTGTGTGTGTGTGTGTGTGTGTGTGTGTGCCAGGTGTGATTCACACAGCGTGGGAGGCGGGGCCTCATTCATTCCTATGAGAGTTGCTCATAGAGAACCGCAGTGACGCGTCATAAAACCCGGAATTAAGTTAGCATTTTTAGCACTTCCGGTTCCTTCCTCAAAAAGCAATGCATTTTTTCCATAGGGTGTTGGAAAATAGCTCGAAATAAGGTCTGTGGTTGACACAAATTTAAGAGATAAATCACGTTTTGTTCTACGACATTAAATACATCAGCAGTGACCCCACTGGGGATTTTTGAAGAGTTTACGTGTCTGAAAAACGATGGTTGTTACCGAATGGCTGAATAGGACTACAGAAATTGTCGAAAACACGTAAACACTCCCGCTAAGTTTGTTTTCCCCTGTGTTCTCCTTGAAAGCAAGTACCTGCCTATCTTTAGTATCTGTATATCTATA
>NW_011341048.1:0-10955 GCF_000735185.1 Notothenia coriiceps
ATTCATATACATACACACATGGAAACCCACCTCCTAAATGTGCAGTTAAAATGTTGTATGTCAAAATACTGGATGACTCACGGGAGGGCAATTTTCTTTATAAGCTATGCTTTCTGCCTTCCTGCTCTTACTTATTTGGTTTCCGATTATCTGTTTCATTGGTTGTCTGTATTAATATTGAATTGAATTAGTACAATACAAAAAAATGTGGGTGTTGCAGCATTCAAGTTCTTAGAATTCATCTTTGAAAAAAACAATTGAGAAAGTAACGATGCATCACTGGTGTCCCTCAGGACTTCATCCTGGGTGTCCTCCTTTTTACTCTGTATACCAATTCTCTTTCAATTGCTCTCATGGCTTCTCTTATGTAGATGACATTCAACTGATTCTGTCTTCTCCCCAGTCTGAAACCCAAGTGGTCGCACGCATCTCTGCTTGTCTGGCTGATATCTCTCTGCGGATGTATGCACACCACTTGAAACCTTAAACCATACACTCCAGCACGTGCACTTAGCTATGCATTGGCCAAGGCTTAAGAAGCAGGTTTTTGTTGCAGAATGTTGAAACCTCCCAGTGAAGACATCGGGGTGGATGGTTCACTGACCCACGGGAGACTTGAGGTTTGAATCCTGTGTCTTATTGACATTAGTTTTGTTGTGTATGTATGAGGAAATGCTGATACTCAGCATTTCAGAGGTCATGCTTGTCTCCTCATGCAATAATGCTGAGTTACATCTCCAGCAATACAAATCTGACAGGAAGACAGCAATTTTGAAAATGATCTCCCTTAGTATCCTTGCTGACCAATATATATTTCCCCTCCATTGGTCTGCTTTTGCTTGCTAAGACATTTTTTGTATGCTCACACATATACACATTTCCACAAAAAACATGCCGACAAAGGTATACACAAAGGGAAGTGCACACTCAGACAGACAGACTCATTGGTTCTGTCTCAGCTCATGAGGTGGTTAGTGAGGTGTCCCATGTGTCGGACACATGGGTCATTACCCATCCGCCGGATCACTCTAAATCGCCGGGCACATTCTTCTGCAGACATGATTGTTTTAATGGTTGACAATAATATACAGACTGCAATGTAGAGCCGCCAATTGCGGGTGGAGGCATGTATTTTTATTTGGTTAAGAGGAGAAGTCTGCTTGTTTCTTTCTCCCTGCTTTTATTATCAGTCTTGTCGATGTGTGTTTGTGTTTCAGCGTGTCTCCCAGGGGTCGCCCAGGCTGCATCTCCAGCCCAGCAGCAGTTAATGTTTATTGATCCACAGATGTAATAGTACATGTAAGCCTATTACTCCTGGAACATGTTTCTTTCTCCTAGTGCATTTGTGTATACTTTTTGGTCTGTGTGTGGATGTAGCTGCATGTGATCCACATGTGTCTATTACAGTTAAATATAACAGGAGAAGACTGGTATTATCTGTACAGCACATTTCATACAAAGTTGATGTACAAAGGGCTTAAATCAACAGGAATAAGGAGACCATAACAGTTATAGCAAGGTAACACAATGTCTTCTTCAATGTTCTATCTTTAAAAAAATTCCAAGGGAGTTTGCTGTTTTAAAATCCAAGGGGAGGTTGTTACATAGTTCATGGCCATTAAAACATATCTCAGCCACTTGAAGAACTCCTTAAACAGCAGTGGAAAATCTGAGAGGCAATGAAATTCATTGCAGCTGCTGATATATAGAGATGCAGAGTTTTGTAAAAAAAAAAGAAATGTTCATCTAAAAAATTGATTCAGCCCCCTCATCTTGTACTCTCTTAATCACTGAAATAAAATCATGTCTGGCTTTCAATTTCACAAAATAATGTGTGTAATGGCTACAGGAAAAAACATCTAGTTACAGTCAATACTGTACTTTTGTTCTCAAGGCAAGATGATTACCCCAAAATCTAAATGTATGATATTGAGAGGTTTTTTCTGTCATCATCTTCAAGAAAGGTCAAACCCGAAAATGAATTGATCCAAATCCTGATTCATCGCTGTGTCAAAAACTATTAGAAAACATAATTTATAACACTGTATATATTGAAATATTCAGTAGGCCTACATACAAACATGGTAGTGAATAGAGTATTCAGAGGTGGACTATCATATTGATTGTTTGTCTATTTGACGTGTGGACACTGAGTTTCAAAATAATGTCATCAGCTTTATGCTTAAACGGAAACACAATAACTTAAATTAAATCTGTATTCAAACATCTGCAAATCATTTTAGAAAATGCCTAAATTGTAATGTGACTTGAAATAATTGTTGAAGATGGTAATTTTTTACAGCGTGTATCGCTGGTGCTTGCAGTCCACACACAACAGATGTACAACACACTCATCTCACAGTCACGGTCAAAGCACAACACATGAATACACACACACACACACACACACACACACACACACACACACACACACACACACACACACACACACACACACACACACACACACACACACACACACACACACACACACACACACACACACACACACACCACAGATGCAGGAAGAGCCAAGGCTGTGACTTTAATTATCACCTTGTCTCAGCTTAAATTAGGGTGCGAGGCTTAGCACTGTGTGTGTGTGTGTGTGTGTGTGTGTGTGTGTGTGTGTGTGTGTGTGTGTGTGTGTGTGTGTGTGTGTGTGTGTGTGAATGAGTGAATGAGTGAGTGAGAGAGAGAGAGAAATACAGAAAAAAATCCCTCATTAAATCACTTCTCTGTTCTGATTGTCTCAGTTTTGCTGCCTTTCTTCGTCACATAATTGCAGTGTGGTCAGCTGCCGCTTCCATCCACCAGCTAACCCCAAACCTCCGACACAAACAGCATTATTTATTCTCTTCAGACGTTCTTTACCCAAAACTAGCAGTTACCCTGACAAAACCCCTCAGTTCTTTCATTACACACGGAGTTATGGCTGCACAGTTAAATATAAATATACTGAAAAACACATTCCTTTGTTGGATGTGAAAGAGAATTTACAGCAGGCATTTTATTACATTTTCCACCCAAATATGGGAGGGAAAGAAGGAAATATGGTGGTGCGGGGCAGAGCAGATCTGTCATATCCCCTAAAGTGACATTCCAGCATCCTGTGATGTATGATTTGATTACTATCACATATCTATGACATTTCACTAAACTGAAAATCAATGGGGCTCAATGGAGAGGTGATTTCACACATAAATCATCTCAGCCTCTGTTATCTTCCCCTCTGTGTGACATTAGATGTAAAGAGAAGAAAAGATAGTACTGATAGTGGCTATAAAAAGAGAAAAATAAAAAGGGATGAGAGTAGATTGAGATAAGAGTAACATATGCAGAAGATGAACAGAGATTAGCACAACAGAAAAGGAGTACAGTATAATGCATGTACAATGATTTTAAAAAGGGCGTGCATATAAGAAATAAATGATAAATTGTGAAAATTACATTTTGAAGATAATTAGGATTATATATTTGAATTGAATAAAATGGCATTCAGTCAAGATTCAAAGGCTTTATTGTCATATGCACACTAGCTATAGTGTAGAAATGGCAATGAAAATATTACGTCCCAAGCGCCTACATCAATGCAACATTTATAAGACATAAAACAAATTAAAAGATAAATAGTATTATTGCAAGAAGAAACAGAGTATAATACAGTATAATAAAATAGTGCAGATTATGCTGCGAGACCAATGTGCAAGTAAGGCAAATAAAGTAAACTATATATGTCAGGAAAAAAAAGTACACTAAGCTAAATGTTGCAGAGAATATTGTGACCAAGTAAATACAGGAGTCTATATAGATTTAAACAGAATAAGATAGCAAGAACAGAATGAACAATTAAACATTGTACAGTGAAATTCAATTAAATACTGTTTTTACAGTGAATAAATAAATTGTAAGTTTCAAACAGATGAATGCTTTAGGTTATGGAGGCACTTAACAGAGCTTAGGCGTTAAGAAGTCATTATAAGTAATGAAACTGTCCCTGAGTCAGTCACAGATGTGCTCTGAGCCCGCTGGTTCCTCTGGGGGGGGGGGGAAAGGGCAGCTTTAATCCCTTCACAGGTGTATGCAGCCTGGCACACATGTATGCACCAAAGAACACAAAAGAAAATCACACATGTGCAGCGGGATTCAACACCGTGGCATCTGTATTCAAACCTGTGGCTCCACAGTGATGCCAGCCATGAACACACCAAGCTGCTGGAGTGACCAGGAGAGGATGGTGGGGGGGCAGGATGATGTGCACAGAGCTCATTTTAGACGCAGCAGCTGGCTAAGGTGTCTGGTGGGAGGGAGCACAGCCACTGCTTCAGTTCCTGTAGCTCGTGAAGGAGAACCATGCCCAGTCAATGTGCAAGGACAAAAAAAAAGAAGCATCTGTGCTGCTGGAGCCAGGATGCTTTATTTAAAGTGACAGTAACACCAGCACATTTTATCGCAAAATCAATGAAGTGCAGAATATAAACTTAATAAAATGTATCTCTATGAATGTTCCAGGAGATGCTAGTGAACTTTGACCTGGCACATTTGTGCCTTCCACCAATAGCAAGCCGACAGTGGACCTCCAAGGACAGGTTCTGAAGTGGAGGATGCTAATTTAGCTTTTTGGCTATGTTGCAACATCACTCTTTATAAACTCTTTTCCACAAAAGACCAATATTTCACTAACTGATTGTTGGCTAGTAAAACTGTGTTATCCTTTATCAAAATCTTTATATTGGAGTAAACTTTGCTGTTTGTTGAACAACATGCTAGGGGGGGAGAACCAAGCCCCCAGGAAGATCCCCGGATGTTAAAGCATGGTTCTACAAATTCTGTATAAGTCTGTGACATAATTTAGCCTAGAGTTTTTCTTATAGCTTCCATTTTGAATGAGACATTTGTATATTTGCATTTATTTTTCAACTACCGAGCACGAACATTACAATAGCCCTTACTTAAACCGTTAGGTGGTCGTAAAAGTAGTAAAACCAGCTTAAAGCCAAATCTAGAGTTAATTTCCCTCTCCATTTATACATACATCTGAATAACTGCCAAGAGAAATAAGGTACTGCAGTCTTTGAGCAGTCAACAAAATGTTGGCCCTTTTCTTAGCTCTGTCACTGTGCCTAAAGACACAACATGAAAACAACAGACTTTGAAGAGGTGGGTCTATGAAGCCAATATTCCCCTGTTTTTCCACACAGGCCTTTTCACTATATTGATGGGATCTCTCCTCTGAACTGTTGGCTGTGCTAAGGCTTGATTGGCATGTCCTTGACTCCTCTGCACCTGTTAGGATGGGTCATTGTATAAGCAATACCTGGGTGGGCGGGTGAATACATTTTAACATCACATCCGTAGTCCTTTCTCCCTATCCTTACTGTAGGCTATATACTTTACATGTTTTACTTTGTTGACAGTTAGTGAAACTAGCTTCCTAACAGCCATAATACTCAACAGTTTTTTGTTTATTATGGCTAGCATTCTCTTAACTAGATGTAGTTTTACTAGTTAGCTTGCTAGGTAGAGTAGTAATAATTTGACTGATTAACAATGAGGCCCTCAAGTAGTCAAACTTCCAAAACCAACTTTTCCGCAACTTTTTTAGCTGTGTAACATAAAATAAAAATGCTGTAAACTGCTCTTAGTTAAGTCATTGAAAATAAAAGTATTTCTAACTTAAGCAGAAAATGGATAAGGGTTAACCAAGACACCCATTACTGTATGGATATATCATTCTCTTGCTCACATCTGAAGAACATATTGTCCAGCAGAGATGTGGAGAAGTCACAGTTCAAAAGTAAACTTTTCAGACAGCTTTTAACACTAGAACCACCAGGGGTCGCTGTATATCTAAAACCGCCAACGGGTAAAATATACCCGCTATTAGAATGCATTGATTTTCAAGGTACAATGTTCTTTTATTTATCATACTAGAACACAGGGTTAACAGTAAGTTTTGATCGCACAGTGATGAGACGTATACCAATAGAATCTATGGACTCTCAGCTTTCATATAGTTTCTACAGATAACATATCACTACCGTGAGTTATGTTCAAAGTGTCTCTCTATCTCTCTATCTATCTATCTATAACTATCTATCTATCTCTCTCTATCTATCTATCTATCTATCTCTCTATCTATAAGGAACCGCAGTAAACAACAGGCGTTGCTATAGCAATAAGTGATGTTTATGTTTACGCACGGCAAAAATCACTGCATTTTCTATAAGGTAAATATTACCCGCTGGCGCTGATGGATATAAATGGCAATTTGTTTGGCCATTTTTTCAATCTGACTTCATTTGACCATTTATACCAACAGAGGGTGTTACATAACACACTTTCAGGAAAAGTCACGGACTGGGAGACTTGAATATTTTATTGAAAAAAGTTACATACAATCAAGAAACAGCAGCAGGTCAAATGTACCCATTGGCGGTTCTAGTGTTAAATTGCTGCGACAACAACAATGAAATGCGTGAATCATTCCGCCACTTCAAGCTCTGTGTCCTTTGGAAGTCAAGTCATTCATTTCAGGACGAACATGGTCACACTTCTCTGTATTTTCAGGCACTGACTACTGGTATTTTCCAAAGACAGCAAATGTTTTGCCTTACTCCCCTCTCAAAAAGAGCAAACACACACACACACACACACACACACACACACACACACACACACACACACACACACACACACTTGAAAATAAGCCCATAAAAAGAGGCACTGTGTGTTTCTCGGAACACAAAGGTCAGGTGTAATTTGCACAGCAGTGATACCTCCTCAATTAGCCGCTGATGATAATGAGCCCCCCCCCCCAGCAGTCACTGCCATGCACATGCAGAGCATAGTTAACAGCAAGGTTGACAATGAACACACACACACACACACACACACACACACACACACACACACACACACACACACACACACACACTCAGTCACACATTAACCAAGCAGAGCTGCAGATACACACACGACTATCTCTCACTGAGGGGGGAAGGAATACAGAGGTCAGTGTTGTGCTGAGTGTCAGTAGTACATTTTACTTTGTTAGTTCCAGGTTTAATATGTGCAATATTAATTATTTAATTATGGTGGAATGAGCTCCCCATTGAAATCAGGACAGCAGAAAGCTTACACATCTTCCGGCGCAGACTGAAAACTCGTCTCTTTCGACTCCACTTTGAGCGATAGATTATTATTATTATTTATTATTTGATTATTTGATTAATAACAAAGCACTTATATTCTAATAAAGGACTGGCTTATCTAAAGCCAGTTGAGTAGCACTTGAAATGTTTTAGCTCTATGAAACCTGATGTACTTATATGATTCTGTTTTCGTCAAGTTTGTATTTTGTTGGTCGAACGCACTTATTGTAAGTCGCTTTGGATAAAAGCGTCAGCTAAATGCAATGTAATGTAATGTAATGCAATAAGTTAATTTCAATAAGTTTTGCAATACACATTAAACCAGTCTGTCCCTCGACTAGTACCAATTTTTTTATTTTGGTCCACTGTGTATTTAAGTTTGACACCCCTGGTCTATATGAACCCTCTATTAAGGCTGCACTCGAAGAAAATATTTTTCTAGATGGCCATTAGTGGTCCGTTTTTTGGCCTTCACAAATTTAATTCAGTTCACGGCTGAAAAAGAACACTATGAGGAACATAGGCACATTGTGCTTCATAAACACAATACAAAACTGTAGTAATAAGCCTTTAATATTTATATAAAATTGTACATGTATAAAGCGCATGTGAGTCACAAGCCGTTACTGACAATGCATACGGTGCACCAAAAATGATTCTAAATGTGTGTTGTAACAAGCAGCGAGAACACAGACAGAACATCTTGGTGATTTATTCTCGCAACACAGATTAACATAATTTACATCATCACAAACAACCTTTCAAAGATTCAGTATGCTCGTCGGCTAAAAAGATTATGTGCATTAAGCCCTGATCATGGCATGAACATTTACAGAATTATTATATTTGTTAGGTCTGTACATTTAGGTGGAGTTTTTATTAAACAAATGTTTCATGCAACAAATAAAGTAAAGAAAAATTGCTGAACTGAGACTTTTCTTACCGACTAAGGTTTGGATCGACAATTTGAGGGCAGCCCTTATCATTATATTATATTGCATCATGAACAAAAGCTAATGTTTTGTGCTTAAAGTTGGAGAATAAAGAAAACTGAGAAAGAGTTGAGTCATACAGAGCTATGCAGGCAGACAGGAAGATCAGTATGAGAGCTCTGCCAGAAACATATCAGCTAGCACCAGCTCAGCACATTAACTAGCCTTAATGTAAGGGATTTAGGAAATAATCCTAATTCCCAAGAGGGTCTTGAATGATACAATTAATGCAAATATTATATACTCTACATATTCAGAAGAACATGTGAGAACCTTGAAATATATTTGACTTATCTTGTGCTCAGGAAGTTTGACTGATAACTGTAGACATATACTCTATATTTGTATATTTAGTGTAACAGGTGTTGTCACAAGTATGAAATTAAGGAGACTAGATTATACTGCCAAGAGTTTAAAACCTGGTTCATTAGATATTAGATGAGGATATTCCAATCAGGAAGGTTGTCACTTTATCTGTACACATGGATCACAGCTGCAGACTGATGGAGTTTCAAAAGGAGGCACCATATAATGATGGTCTCACTGCCCCTAAATAGTCCCGTGGACAGTTGTTATGTAAGCTTCAAAGAAATACAATTTAAGTAGCCTGTATGCAAAGAGTTGAACTTTAAGTGGCTAGTGGGGACAATGGTTTTTGGAATTGGTCAAGTATTAAGCGATAACGCTGCAGCAGTGAAACAGGCTTCAATGCAATTCAAGGTTTATGTATTGTGAGAAAATTATCTAAAATACTTTACATTTCATGTCTGAATATTAAAGTGATGTGGATGCTATTAAGATGTCACTAGACATGTCCCTGAAGAGACATGGTTAATTGCTATAACAAATAGTGAGGAGCAAGCAAAAGGTGAAGAAAAATGTTCTTTGTTTTGAACTTTGTAAAATGTTATGATGCTGAATCAGTATCAACCTCGGGCTGGGACACTAATGAATACAATGTGAGCCTGTCAGTGACAAAATCAAACTTTTAGTGGACATACTGGCAGTTCGTTAGAGTAGGAAAGAGCAATTCTGCCTGCAGCGCTCTGCCTCAATTAAGGACCATTTTCAAAAATGGTTGTCCCCAGAAACATGGGAAAATAGCAGGCCTCTCATCATTAGAGTGAAGAAGGGTTGGTAAATTCAAACTTGTTGAATTGTTTTCTGCGCTAATCTTTGTAAGCTGAGCCAAACATTGTTTACCACTCTCGGTCAATATGTTGGCCTTTGACCTTTTTCATTTTATTGGACATGTTGCTTTATTTCTTATGTTTATATATCTTATTTGATCTATTTTGTCTTTCAACCAGAAAGTTGTTGGTTCGACCCCGGCTAGGGTGACCCGGTGTCCCGCTGTGTGCGGGACTGCACAGTATTTTGATCATTTGTCCCACACATTGAGCCGATGTCCCGCATTTGATTGACAGTCGTCCGTCTAAAACAAGGCTTTTATACAAAGGTGTGTAGAAAACGAGAGGGCTATCACCATTAGCTGTGTCAGATGTCAATCAATAAACAGAGACGTTTATTAACTTATGATTGTAACCGGTGGAGGGCGATTCCCAGAGAGTTATTGTCAGATTTGCCAGATTTATTATTTAACTGCGCATTGAGGTGAATATGTTTTTAAGGCGACGCTTCCCGAAACTCTCAACAAACGCCTGGCCCATGAAGAATATATTGATCTATGTATACATATTTGTATATTTCTATTATTTCATTTATTTTATTCAGGATTGTTGGAAACGTTATTTCGATGTCTGTCTAAACACAAACTGAAAAATGTACATTAAAGTTGACTCTGACTTTGATATTCCTCCTGAAACCAAAAGAGATGAGGTAACAGCAGCTGATTTAATTAACGTTTAGCACACAGGTCAGCAGGCTGTGGCAGTAAACTAGCTCCGGTCATTTTTTTCTGGTCATTTGTTATGTTAAATCCATTCAAAAGAAATATAATTAATTCCTTCACTTGCTTAGTTTATGCACACATTAAGCCAAAGTAAAGCGTTGTTATTCAAACAACATTCCACTATATATAATGTACTATGCAATTATAGGACTGTCCATTGTTCCTTGACCCATCATTAGAGCCCCATTAGTCCAAAACCTGTCCAATTGGACGGAAAGCCCATTTGTCTGAAGGCCTTTCATCCCCATAATAAATAAAGAGTATTTTCCATTCATTTTTACCGAGCTGCTGTAAATCATCTCAGCTCACTGAGGTATTTTCTATATGGACCGTTTACATAGGCTAGTTTGTGCCAGCAAGGTCACCTTTCCTGTATTGTACCATTGTTATCGTGTCACTTCTTCTCCAATACTCCATTATTCCTAATCAGATGGGATTATGGTAATAAGAGCATGCTGTGGCTCAGATGAAAAAGGGTATACATGTGCTAAATTTCCTACATAATCCATACACCCTTTTTAGAGCTATTTGTTTACACACTTGTTCTTACCTTATTTTGCACAATGTGTATGGACAACACAAAGTGATTGGTTAAGTGCTTAAGTGAGTCTCTCATAATGTTCTTTATCTGACTGAGTAAACCATAGGAACAAGCCATTACTGCCAGCCATATCAGATACAGGATTAGGTTCTCCCAATGCACATAGATGTGTATCACAGAAACCTGATAGGCATTCTATTCATGGTCTGGATATACTCTTAGTCTCTCTCTTTCTTTCTCACGTTGCACACACACACACACGCACACACACACACACACACACACACACACACACACACACACACACACACACACACACACACACACACACACAGACACAGACACACACACTCTCT